>NC_069500.1:1296521895-1296786895 GCF_027579735.1 Bombina bombina | reverse complement strand
AAATCAGTTCTATTACAGTTTGATTTGTTTTTTGTTTAAATGACTTCCATCCTCTATTTATTATGTACAAGTATAAAGGTGTTGTAGCTTCTTGCTTTATTTCAGCTGTATTATCAGACAGTAGGAATATCACAAATTCTGTAGCTGCAGATTGTAATTGGACATCACCAAAACTAGCAGAAAATTATTTCCCCCTCTAATTGGATTTTTTCGATCCCCAGTACTTACACAAAATTACATTAAACACAAATTTTCCTGCAAATTACAATACATTAACATTGCAACATCATTTATTTATTATTGGTGCTGTAGGGATATCCGTGTTGTACATTGTATTGAAACGTTACCTTTTTTAATGAATAATTATTTTAGCTTATTTTAGTTTGTCACCCAAAATTATATATAATTGTATATTAGGGCTACATACAACAAAAATGTCTGCAAATATGATTTGGAAATTTAACGTAAAGGTAATAATTATAGAGTTAGACAGATTCAATTTGAATAGAAGGATGACAAATCTATATCATCTATCTATCTATCTATCTATCTATCTATCTATCTATCTATCTATCTATCTATCTATCTATTCTCTATCTATCTATCTATCTATCTATCTATCTATCAATCTATATAATCTATCATCTATCCATATCTATATCATCTATCTATCTATCTATCTATCTATCTATCTATCTATCTATCTATCTATCTATCTATCATCTATCTATCTATATCATCTATCATCTATCTATCTATCTATCATCTATCTATCATCTATCTATCTATCTATCTATCTATCTATCTATCTATCTATCTATCTATCTATCTATCTATCTATCTATCTATCTATCTATCTATCTATCTATCATCTATCTATCTATCTATCTATCTATCTATCTATCTATCTATCTATCTATCTATCTATCTATCTATCATCTATCTATCTATCATCTATCTATCTATCTATCTATCTATCTATCTATCTATCTATCTATCATCTATCTATCTATCTATCTATCTATCTATCTATCTATCTATCTATTCTCTATCTATCTATCTATCTATCTATCTATCTATCTATCAATCTATATAATCTATCATCTATCCATATCTATATCATCTATCTATCTATCTATCTATCATCTATCTATCTATCTATATAATCTATCATCTATCCATATCCATATCATCTATCTATCTATCTATCTATCTATCTATCTATCTATCTATCTATCTATCTATCTATCTATCTATCTAATCTATCTTCTATCTATGATATTATATATTTTCAATGCTACTGTGTGGGCTATACATATTTATCTGTATATATATATCCTTTTCACACACACATGTATAATATGATATGATACACGTATTATTATTTTTTTATCATTTGCTGTATATATATATATAAATAATAATAATTTTAGCCCACCAAGCGGTATATTGGGGACAAATACAATCTCTTTCATTTTGAAGGGTTTATTGCGTTTAAAAAGACAAACAAACAAGAATTCCTTTGTAACAGTAAGTTGTCTGCATATAGTGATATATTGGGAAATGTACAGCACCGAGACACAATGCACTCTTGTACAGCCCCTGCTCCAACGCCACATGGTGAAAACAAACAGTAGCTTTTTAAATCGAGCAATCTTGTCACAAACAAAACGGGGAACAACTGAACTTACACATGGAAAGGTATTAATAATAAAATAATAGTTTTTTTGCACAGCTTAGGGCCATTTTAAACATCTCAGAATAGGGTCATCCTTAATAAAAGCAAGAATGACACATGAGGGAGTTTGGTTGGGTCTGAAGGAGCTTCCTGAGATCTGGCAGACAAGTTGGGTGGTCTGTGTTTATTTCAACAGTGCTAACTAGCCCCTTCCTCACCTCCCTTCCCTATTCCCTA
Organism: Bombina bombina; assembly: GCF_027579735.1. Classification (NCBI taxonomy): domain Eukaryota; kingdom Metazoa; phylum Chordata; class Amphibia; order Anura; family Bombinatoridae; genus Bombina; species Bombina bombina. Next base: position 1,296,784,980 of record NC_069500.1, on the reverse strand, counting down.
TAGCAACACGTCCTGCTGAGCTCCTCTTCTGCCTGTTAGTTATGATCCCCCAGGAGATAAAACCTCCACATAGAGATTATTTGTTTATTTTTACCCAACAAAGACATTACTTCATAGGCCAATAGGACCCTGAACTTGTGATGCAGAAGCTACCAGGTAGATTTGCATGGCTTCTGACAAAAAGTCCAGAATCTCCTTCACTATACACCGAGCCATTAGAGTGCTATTGGGGGAAAAAACTGCCAGGTCTGCTTGTCTCTTCTCTTGTTATCCAAAGGAGCTGATTTACAGAAGGATGAATCAGACAATTCTTACTGAATCAGCTACATAGGGCATCATATTCCACTGGGAAGTGTATTTTACTATTTAAAACGTCTCTCAATTCTCTATAACTCTTAGTTAGTTAATTAATTTAGAGACAGTCTTGATGGTATCAGCTACTAAGGTAATAAAGGAATTGGAAACTCAACAAACTGAAAGTTCTCTATATCTTAGTGAATCTTGGTTTGGAGGCAAATATTGAAATAAGAAGCAATTATACATTTAATTAAGCAAGCTATATTTTTATTATTATAAAAAGTACAGAATGAACTGAATAGATAATTTCCACATATTAATATTTAGGTACAAGGCTATTGACAAGGAATCAATTCCAGGTTAATTTTAATTTATCAGAGCATATCACATATTAGTACCTATAAATCTGTATTTTTACCATAATATACTATTAAAATACACAGATCATTTCTTATTTATTTGGGGAATCAGAAACATTTACCCTCCATATTATAAAATTATGTAGTCCTCAAGTATCCAGATGGATGATAACATTATAGATTATGAGAGCATTTGTCTTTCTATTAATATTTTTTATTGGTTAGCCTATGTAGACTATTAAACATTACATCGCTATGTTTTTTTAAACTTTTTTTTATAACTAACCATATTTAAGATTTTCTACAGTAATTGCTGATTTTTAATGTGTTGCTAGTGAATAACTGGAATATCTGTGTAAATATTATATCACATAAGTATAGTATATTTGAACATAATACATTACACAGTTACATTTTTTCAATTCTTTTACTTGGGTATTGTGAGTCAACGGAAAAGATGCAATTTTTGGAAGATGCAAAATCAAATATGCTAACTGCAGCATTTTTCTGCTTTAAGTGTAGTTTACCGCGCCACCTAGTGGTTGGAGCTTAATACTTTCGTCAAATCCATCTGCATAAATAGTTCCTCAAACTCATAAGTAAACTGGTTCTATAGAAAAGTGCAACACAATTGATTAATCGATATGATTTTATAAATGAGATGGCAGATTAAATGTTGATACCTGTAATAGGTAATAAAAATAGCAGTTTATGTAAAAGTGTTGATACAAATGTGTCTGTCCAGCTGCAATACTTCACTATTTAAGTTCCAAAGCGAAAACTCCATAGGGACATTTTTGTTTCCATTACATCTAATTTTATTATTTTATTCCATATAATATCCAGACCTGCAGCTGTGTTTTATCGCTTATTGGTTTCTGCAATTAAAAATAATAATGTCCAGACGTCTATTATCAATAGTAATATATTTTTTGATATCAGTAGATTAATACTATTTGTGCATCCATGTATAAATTAGTATTTACAGTTTTACCACTGACAAAGCCTGGAATAGTTCAAAATAAGGAGTTGCAGATAAGGTTGTCAACTGTGCACAATAAAAAACAGAAGACCTATAGTTGACTGGGCACACATGGTAGGTGATTTCACACAATGCCCCCACCAAAAAGCTCAATCTTAGCCCCACCTTTGATCACACATCTATATTTTTCATAACTTAGCAGTCATTTTATCCCCTTGGTTGCCAGTAACACATGTATGCAGTAGCGATTTAACCCCCATTGGCTGCCAGGAGCACACATACAACTATTGTATCAATGCAATGTTTTGTGGATCCAGGACACCATTGAAAACGAGAGAAATCTCAATGTATCCTTCCTGGTAATATATTTTATCAATAAATAAATAAGTAAATAAACTTATTTAAAACCCCAAAGCTGTCTGTAATACATATAGAACATTTTACTTATGTGTAATAAATAGATAGGATGCCCTTTACATTTAGCTAACACTTAGGGGACTTTAAACATTCTGGTCATTTATGTATCCAGTATTTTTGTATAGATTTTACTGGACAGCTACTGAATGACTGGATTTTCGGGTTATATAATGGACACCTGGCAAACCAAGTTGCAGACCAAGCAGTGCTACATTTTATTGCAACTCATGATATTTTCTTTGTGACAATGAAGTTAGAATTTAACTATCATGGTGTGCTACATCTATTATCAAATTTACTTTGTTCACTTCTACTGAATACTATGCATATAATAGTGTTACCATTTAGTCCAGAGAGTGGTCTATTATATGCTATTATTAAAGGGGTAAGTTGCCGCCACCATGAGGGAGAGACCTCCGGAGTCACTGGTTCTGTAACTGTTGTATTAGGACTTCCAAGAAGGAAATAAGTGTAACAAGCGCATGTGGCACAGCCTAAAGCCTATTCCCAAGACTGTTCCCTAACAGACTGACAAGAAAAGGAACAATGAAAAGGAAGGGAGCAAGCGCTAAAAAGCTTAGTAGGCTGACTAACTGTATCAGTACGTTACAGTAAAACAATTTATTTTACATAAAATATACACTTTAAAACGATATCTGATATACATTTAAAAACGAATCATGGATCCATGATGAAATACAAAGAATGCATGAGTAAAAGTAGATAAAATACACGGGCTAAAAAACAGTCGGCTAGATTTAGAGTTCTGCGGCCAAAGGGGTGCGTTAGCTGCGCGTGTATTTTTTCCCCCGCACCTTTTAAATACCGCTGGTATTTAGAGTTCACAGAAGGGCTGCGTTAGGCTCCAAAAAGGGAGCGTAGAGCATAATTTACTGCCACTGCAATTCTAAATACCAGCTGTGCTTACGGACGCGGCCAGCTTCAAAAACGTGCTCGTGCACGATTCCCCCATAGGAAACAATGGGGCAGTTTGGGCTGAAAAAAAAACCTAACACCTGCAAAAAAGCAGCGTTCAGCTCCTAACACAGCCCCATTGTTTCCTAAGGGAAAACAGTTCCTATGTCTGCACCTCGCCGCTACTCTAATAAATGTATTAACCCCTAAAGCTAAGTCTAACCCTAACACTAACACCCCCTAAGTTAAATATAATTTTTATCTAATGAAATAAAATAAAGAGGGTCCGAAGTCTTCCTCCTATCCGGCAAGAAGAGCTCCTCCAGAGGGTCCAAAGTCTTCATCCTATCGGGGCAGAAGAGGACATCTGGACCAGCAGACATCTTCATCCAAGTGGCATCTTCTATCTTCTTCCATCCGGCGTGGAGCGGGACCATCTTCAAGCAGCCGACGCGGAGCCATCCTTCTTCACCGACGGACTAACGACGAATGAAGGTTCCTTTAAGGGACGTCATCCAAGATGGCGTCCCTCGAATTCCGATTGGCTGATAGGATTCTATCAACCAATCGGAATTAAGCTAGGAAAAATCTGATTGGCTGATTGAATCAGCCAATCAGATTGAGCTTGCATTCTAATGGCTGTTCCGATCAGCCAATAGAATGCAAGCTCAATCTGATTGAATCAGCCAATCAGATTCAAGTTCAATCCGATTGGCTGATCCAATCAGCCAATCTGATTGAGCTTGCATTCTATTGGCTGTTCCGATCAGCCAATAGAATGCGAGCTCAATCCGATTGGCTGATTGGATCAGCCAATCGGATTGAACTTGAATCTGATTGGCTGATTCAATCAGCCAATCAGATTTTTTCCTAGCTTAATTTCGATTGGCTGATAGAATCCTATCAGCCAATCGGAATTCGAGGGACGCCATCTTGGATGACGTCCCTTTAAAGAACCATCATTCATCGTTAGTCCGTCAGTGAAGAAGGATGGCTCCGCGTCGGCTGCTTGAAGATGGTCCCGCTCCGCGCCGGATGAAAGAAGATAGAAGATGCCGCTTGGATGAAGATGTCTGCCGGTCCGGATGTCCTCTTCTGCCCCGATAGGATGAAGACTTTGGACCCTCTGGAGGAGCTCTTCTTGCCGGATAGGAGGAAGACTTCGGACCCTCTTCTGGACGGATCGGTGATACCCGGCGTGGTGAAGACAAGGTAGGGAGATCTTCAGGGGCTTAGTGTTAGGTTTATTTAAGGGGGGTTTGGGTTAGATTAGGGGTATGTGGGTGGTGGGTTGTAATGTTGGGGGGTATTGTATATTTTTTTTTACAGGCAAAAGAGCAGATTTCTTTGGGGCATGCCCCGCAAAAGGCCCTTTTAAGGGCTGGAAGGTAAAAGAGCTTTACAATTTTTATTTTAGAATAGGGTAGGGCATTTTTTTATTTTGGGGGGCTTTGTTATTTTTTTTAGGGGGCTTAAAGTTGGTGTAATTAGTTTAAAATTCTTGTAATCTTTTTTTATTTTTTGTAATTTAGTTTAGTTGATATAATTGTAGATAATTGTAGATAGTTTATTTAATTTATTTATTGATAGTGTAGTGTTAGGTTTAATTGTAACTTAGGTTAGGATTTATTTTACAGGTAATTTTGTAATTATTTATCTAGGTAGCTATTAAATAGTTCTTAACTATTTAATAGCTATTGTACCTGGTTAAAATAAATACAAAGTTGCCTGTAAAATAAATATTAATCCTAAAATAGCTACAATATAATTATTATTTATATTGTAGCTATATTAGGGTTTATTTTACAGGTAAGTATTTAGCTTTAAATAGGAATAATTTATTTAATAAGATTTATTTTATTTTGTTAGATTTAAATTATATTTAATTTAGGGGGGTGTTAGGGTTAGACTTAGCTTTAGGGGTTAATATATTTATTAGAGTAGCGGTGAGGTCCGGTCGGCAGATTAGGGGTTAATACTTGAAGTTAGGTGTCGGCGATGTTAGGGAGGGCAGCTTAGGGGTTAATACTATTTATTATAGGGTTTTTGAGGCGGGAGTGAGGCGGATTAGGGGTTAATAACTTTATTATAGTAGCGGTGAGGTCCGGTCGGCAGATTAGGGGTTAATAATTGTAGGTAGGTGGCGGCGACGTTGGGGGCGGCAGATTAGGGGTTAATAAATATAATATAGGGGTCGGCGGGGGTTAGGGGCAGCAGATTAGCGGTACATAGGGATAACGTAGGTTGCGGCGGTGTACGGAGCGGCAGATTAGGGGTTCAAAATAATATGAAAGGGTCAGCGATAGCGGGGGCAGCAGATTAGGGGTTAATAAGTGTAAGGTTAGGGGTGTTTAGACTCGGGGTACATGTTAGGGTGTTAGGTGCAGACATAGGAAGTGTTTTCCCATAGGAAACAATGGGGCTGCGTTAGGATCTGAACGCTGCTTTTTTGCAGGTGTTAGGTTTTTTTTTAAGCCCAAACTGCCCCATTGTTTCCTATGGGGGAATCGTGCACGAGCACATTTTTGAAGCTGGCCTCGTCCGTAAGCACCGCTGGTATTTAGAGTTGCAGTGGCGGTAAATTATGCTCTACGCTCCCTTTTTGGAGCCTAACGTAGCCCTTCTGTGAACTCTAAATACCAGTGGTATTTAAAAGGTGCGGGGGAAAAATACACGCGTAGCTAACGCACCCCTTTGGCCGCAGAACTCTAAATCTAGCCGACTGTTTTTTAGCCCGTGTATTTTATCTACTTTTACTCATGCATTCTTTGTATTTCATCATGGATCCATGATTCGTTTTTAAATGTATATCAGATATCGTTTTAAAGTGTATATTTTATGTAAAATAAATTGTTTTACTGTAACGTACTGATACAGTTAGTCAGCCTACTAAGCTTTTTAGCGCGTACTCCCTTCCTTTTCATTGTATTAGTACTTCCGTAAAGCTGGTTATTCTTTCCTTTGAAGTAGGGTAGAGATCTATTCCTCAGTCAGCCAGTGTGTAGAGCAGGTGGTGTCATAAAAAAAGAGATGAGGATATATAGTGCTATAATGTTTTTTTATTTATAACATGTATTACCCTTTACAAGTAGCAACTCACATTTAAAACCCTCAAAACATGTATGAGGTATTTGCAGCGTGTTTTTTATGAATAGAATGTACCTTTGATTTTCAAGTTAGTTTGGGCTGATACCGGTGATTTTTTTATATCACAGAGTCTCTCTGAGCAGTTATAGTGCAGGAAGTGTACAGCTTGTCCTCAGTAGGCATTTTAATCTCCCCCCACACACACATATATATATATTTATATATATACAGGCATACCTCGTTTCATTGCGCTTTGCTTTATTGCGCTTTGCAGATATTGCTCTTTTTACAAATTGAAGGTTTGTAGCAACCCTGTGCTTTGGCGCCATTTTTCCAACATATATACACATATAAACACATGAATACACATATATACACACCTATATATACACACCACCAGCAAACAGGTTATGACTCAATGATGGCTCAGATGATGATTAGAATTTTTAAGCAAAAAAGTTTTTTAATTAAGGTATGTACATTGTTTTGTTTAGACATAAAGCTTTTGCACACATGATATTGTAATTTTGTACCATAATCCTTCCAATAGACAAATGGTTCCTCTGAATGACAGGGTTTGGCATGGAAATAATTGATGTTTATTTTACATGGAGCCCTGGAATAGTGAGGCAATATTTGGCAGACAGACATTATTTTGTAGTGAGATGATGGAGTAAATTTGCATCCCAGAGATTTGTCAACATTTTAATCAATGCTGCTGTTTTTTTGTGGATGGAGAACATTTCAGGTTATCGAAAGATTGTGGGATTTGACAACAGATTAATACCTGTTTAGTTTGGAGCAGCCAATTTCTCTGACAAATATATTCCAGGCTAGTGGATTGGTTCCCTCACTATTGGAAGATTTAAGTGACTGACAAACTATGAATGTATTTCCCTCTTGGATCATCTATTTGGTTTGCCATATTTCTAATTCATTAATTAGCATATCCATAAGTAATATACATTTCTCATAATCAACAAGCATTCTATACATCCAGGTGGTTCTCAAATTATGTTATTAAATTTCTATATACCAAAGTTATAATACATTTAATTTTGTTTTGATATGGATGGCATTTTTTGAGTGAGATATGGGACCAGTAATACAGATAAGCATCCCTACCCATCCTGTTCACTTTCTTTACCTATTGATAAGTAACCATCTTGGCTTTTGCCTAGATGGAAGAAATTATAGCTTATAATTTTTTATCCCAATTAACAATACACCCTGTGACTGAATATTATTGTAACCCTCTGCCATTCTGCCACAAGGAAGGCTTAAATGATCTCTGTGTTTTGCCTTGCTTCATTTTTATTTTCAGAGACTCCTGCATGCGACAGTTTTGGTCAGAGCTGTTCCAGGAACTGGTAAAGAGTTGGATGTGTAACACTGCCAGGAGTTATATAGGCTGCTCCCAGGACCTTGGATGCTGTAAAATCTCAGCCAGATATCACAGCAAGTAGAAGTAGATTACCAGTGGCACACATACTGTTGCACGCAAATGGAAAGGGTTTATCGCCTGCTCTTTGCCAAGCATCAGAGGTATTAGGAGTTGTAAGTAAACGCGTTCGTTTTAGCGCAGTGGAATTTAACATGGGATAGTGCGACTTCGGAGCTCTGGTTAACTGTTAGGCTCGACTAAAAATTGGAACAAACACATCAAAAATACATTATTACACTCATAATAATACTGTATAATAAACTTTTTTTTTATTTTTAAATTTGCATAAAAAGTTATAAGGGCTCGGGCGGAGCAAGCCAGCCAAGGAGATGGCCACGGCTGGATAGAGCTCCTGTGCCCAAACTGGCTGAGAAGCCTTAAAAACTTAATATAGCAGCGATCAGATAAATCTCAGACTGGGGAAACATCACTGAAGTGTCACCGATCTTCGAGAGGACAGGAAAGATAGCGGACAAAGCTAGTAAGCGCCATGCTGAGGCAGCAGCAAATTGGACCCTAGTATCAAGTAGCCCGGCTGGCGGTTCCAGACCTCTGCAAACATACACCGCATCAGTAGGTATATTGAAAGGAAAGAAGAAGGCGCCACAATAGTGCACAATCAGTGGTGTTGATAGATCACACGCACAAAACGGATATTACTTACTAGAAGTAAAGCACTTGAGAAGTGCCACAGGTGCAGTCTGGACTCTTAAAAGCTGCCCAGAAAGCTATCCTCTCGCTGCTTCAGTGAGGCTTGTAACTCAGGATCCAAAGTCAGGATATGCGGGTGGTAACCAAAACAGTCTTTCACTGTTACCCAGTTAACAGTTCACAGCTGCTCAAGGAGAACAGGATAAAAAAATAGGATAAAAAAAGAGCTTGTGATGGTACACGGTACACAGACCGTTTCATCAGGTGTATTAAACTAAAATGACATCACGACTTATAAAGAAATATTCAACGTCTATTGCAGAGGAGTGCGCATGCGTGCACAAATATACGGACCAATAAGAATCCATGCTGAACCGGCTTCCACACCAATAGGAGAAAAATAAAGGTGTGTGAGACAATCATACCAACGGACCAATTGTCATTCATAACTGGACCGGCTTACATGGGATTGGTTAATTATCGGGGATAATAGGAGTGAAATCTAACTAGCGATATAACAGTATAAAGACCACCAAAGGACCAAACACCCTGTACCTATAGTATAGATCCGACTACAGAGTAACAGGGATAATATAAAAAATCTGGGAAGTAAATAATATTGGCAAATCGGCAATAGTAATACCAATATAACAACAACCCCGCATTGATATAAACAAACGGGTATAAGGATTCAACGAGTTACAAGTTGTCAATGTAGATAACTATATTAGACCTATGGTGTTAAGAGCTGGATTTGTTCCGTGTATATAAAAAAAAATAGAAACAAATATAAATTAGAGTGAAAATATATAAATATGGGGTGAATGTAACATATGAGGTGTAATACCAGACAAAGATTAAAAATATTTGGATATTACCTAATTATTATAATACAAATAAATATATTAGAAAGAAAAGCCGGTTCAGACAGATCCCGAGATGAGACAGATATCCACAGACGTATGGCATTGTAGCAAAAGAATACTATCAGGTGACTTAATGTTATAAAAAACATGCATAACATACCATATACATCTGAATCTTGTACAGCGATCATAACCCAAAGTAATGGGGAAGTATCAAACACATGACATGCATATATGTAAATTGATATCACAATATAGTATCCAATAGGAAACATATAAGCAGTCCCCTTCAAAACCTATAGGACAAATAAGATATAGTCTGTCTACAAATATAGCTACCCAAGTACAGCGATAAATACATACAGTAGAAGACATATTGCTCTATATTGATGTGGTCAAACTGGGGATAGAGTATGTGAAATATATAATATTCGACTGTTCTATATAGTATACAATCAGGTTAATACCATACACATTATCAATTAAAAGCTGCCATATCAATATTTTCATTTAATCCGTATGGATTTAAGCCTTTCATTTTCCATATCCAGTATGTCTCTCTTTGGCGTAAATACAGAAACCTATTTCTCCCCATTTCGGTGTAATATATTCAATGGGGATAATTTTAAAAATATCTGATTCTCCTTCATGGTATTTAACCTTATGGCGGGGTACACTATGATTAACTAGAGATTTCTTCAAGTTCCTTAAATGTTCTCCCCACCTTTTTTTTTAGGGGTCTAGAGGTTCTACCAATGTATTGCATCCCACATTTACATTGCAACAGATATACTACAAATGCAGAATCACATGTAAAGTGAGATTTGATGTTACATTTTTCATTAGTGGACTGTGATATAAACTCTGTTTTACTGCCTATGGTGTACATACATAGGCCACAATTTGCTTTATTGCATTTAAAAAAACCTTTTTAAGTCTCCAAAAATGAGCTTTTACTAGATCTATTACCCAAGTTAGTACAGGGTTTCTTCATAACGACCTTACTGGGAGCTAACCTATTTTTGAGGGTTGGAGCCCTCCTAAAAGTGCACATAGGAGATTCATCTAGCACATCTTTAAGTAACGGGTCTCCCTTTAGGATAAACCAGTGTTTCCGTAGGATATTTTTAATTGAATTATGATTGTTGTTGTATCTAGTTATAAAGCGTGGACTAGTATTAGTTTTAGAGTTTAATTTCATCCTGTCTGTAGTCGCCAAATTACTTTGACTCTGCTTATTGATGTTGAAAAATTCTGATCTATCTTTGATTCTCGCTCTCTGGTAGCTATCCTCTATCAATTTAAGGGGATAATTCCTATCCAAAAATCTTTCTCTCAGAATTTTAGATTGTTCATCATAGACTAGGACATCAGTACAATGTCTACGTATTCTGCAGAACTGATTATAAGGGATGTTCTCTTTCCATGGTTTATAATGGTTGCTATTATAATTTAAATAGCTATTAGTGTCTTCTGTTTTAAATTTTTTTTTGGTTAGAACAGACCCTTCATAGCCCTAATAGAGCACTAGATCGAGAAACTCAATTTTATCTTTGGCAATTTTGCATGTAAAATTAAGGCCCATATCATTCCTATTGAGTGACTTGACAAATTCTATAGCTGATACTTCCGTGCCGTTCCAGATGAACAAAAGATCATCTATATATCGGCCATAGAAGACCAGGTCTGCCCCCAAGGGGGAGTTGTAAATATATTTCTCTTCAAAAATCCCCATAAATAAATTAGCAAAACTGGGTGCAAACCTGGTCCCCATGGCCGTACCCTTAATCTGCAGGAAGAATTGCTCTTGGAACACAAAATAGTTGTGTTTCAATACAAAAGCAATAGAATTCAACAGAAACAATCTCTGTTCTTCAGGTAGATATATATCTCTAGTTAGAAAACTGTCTATTGCTTGAACACCTAAATCATGTGCTATGTTTGAATACAATGCTGATACGTCACATAATAGGTTCTTATTATCAATATTCTTAAATTTAGATAACTTACATATTAAATCTGGTGTATCTTTGATGGAGGGTGGTAAACATCTTACTGTTTTTTTAAAAATGGATTAATATATTCTGACAGATTACACGTCAGATTGCCGATCCTAGAAATGATCTGTCATCCCGGAGGGTTAATGGTACATTTGTGAATTTTAGGGAGGCGGTAATAGTATGCAAGATTTGGGGTGCTGGGAGTCAGATATTCTTTTTCTTTTTTAGTTAGGATACCTTTATAGTATCCATCATCAATAAATTTGATGAGACTATTCAAATATTGTTTGGTAGGGTTAAAGGAAAGTCTCTTATAATATTGGGTATCCGTTAGGATACGATTTGCTTCCTTAATATAGTCCCCCCAATCTTGCAACACTATCTCACCTCCCTTATCGGCTTGTCTGATCACCAGAGAATCGTTCTTAGCTAGTTTAGATAGAGCTTTAAGTTCAAATATATTTAAATTTGAGATCTTATTCTTGGTACCTAATGATCCAAATTCTTCCAAGACTAGATTTTGGAAGAGTTGAATACTTTGAATGGTAATGGGAGGATTACAATTAGATTTAGACATTAAGTTTACATGTATAAAATAATCAAATAAAGAATCACAGAGACTTTCAGGTTAAAAAAAAAACAATTATCAGTAACTGGTCTCTCTACCATATTGTCTGTTACTATTGATACTTGTTTGTCATGTTTTAATTTTTTATCACAGAAGTAACGTTGTAAAGACAATTTTTGGATGAATCTATTTAGATCAACAAATAGTTCAAACAGATTATGGTCATTAGAGGGGCAAAAGGACAGACCTCTGTTTAGTACAAAGATTTCTTCATTAGTAAGTGAATGACTAGAAAGGTTAAATATACCATCTTTCATTCTCTTAAATTTCTCCTTTTTGGTTGATTTTGCTCTCCCTCTGGTGCCACGTTGGCGTATGTTCTTTTTTTTTGAGGGGGTGAGAAAATCTTCCCTGACATATTTATTTTCTAGTTGTTTCAATCGAATCAGTGTATGTCTTGGATGTGGTCTGTATTGATTTTGTTTTTTGTTTAAATGAAAAACCTGTGGTTTATCTTCTACATAAACTGGTCTCCCTCTCATGTTTTCTTGGTCAGATTGGTTCTGATTAGAACAATACCTATCTTCATAGTAGTCTCTATGTTGTTCCCTCTCAGAAAGGGTTATTATTAGACTTATATTTATTAGTACTATATTGTTGTCTAAAAGGAAAATTAGGCTCCCTTGCTCTCCAAGAGGAGTTAGACTGTCGAGATGTACTTGGCCCCTGATTATTCCAGTTTTTCTTGGGGTATAAAGATTTATCTTCTTTATATAATACATTCTTTCTTTTATATTTCGTTTTTTTATAGTTTACTTTTATCCATTTTTCATTTATCATATTAGTGTCAGTGGAAATCTCATTAGAGCACCCATTTTCCGCTATTTCATTTTCAACATTGGATTTACTGGTGTATATACACCCTTCTAGATAATCCTTCTCATCTCTAGCCAATTTTTTAGTTTTAATTTTGATTAGTTTTTTTTGGTAATTATCAGTTTTATCCAAAATATCTTTGTTCCTATTAGCATAATCAGAATGTTGTTCAAATTTTAGCAAAGCTAGTTGTAGCTTCTCTATCTCAAGTTCAGTGTTTTTCAAAAGCATTTCTCTATGATCAATCAATAAATCAATTAATTTAAAGGAACATTCAGACAATAAATTCTGCCATTTTGATGTCAAATCTACATCATTAGTAAAGGAACACAATTTGGATATCCTAAGACCTCTAGGTATGTGTCCCTTATTTTTATATTTTTTCAAAGTATCGATGTCCCACCAATGACGGTGCTCTTGTTTTAGTGCAACAGCAGTGTGCTGAAGTGTGAGTGATATAATTGAATTTAACAATATTGCTAGTGATTTAAAGTCACAGAACCAAGTGACTAATAATCAAAACAAACTATCTAGTATAGTGTGGGAGGCAAATAACATATCATAACATAATAAAGACAGGTTATAGCAAAATAGAAACTGTTACAACTATCAAACTAGAAAATAAAATAACAGATAGTAACAAAAGTAACAAACGTGATCACTACTGATGCTAGTGATAATAGTCCTGATAAGAACCAGAAGGGGATGGATGTTGATTCGAAAGGGAACATTCCAATATTGTAAGGTCAGGCGGTTGCTATACTTCTTCCAAAGCTTGTTGGCAAATTAGCGATAATCTGTAGGTATATTGAAAGGAAAGGAGAAGGCGCCACAATAGTGCACAATCAGTGGTGTTAATAGATCACACGCACAAAACGGGTACTACTTACTAGAAGTAAAGCACTTGAGAAGTGCCACAGGTGCAGTCTGGACTCATAAAAGCTGCCCAGAAAGCTATCCTCTCGCTGCTTCAGTGAGGCTTGTAATTCAGGATCCAAAGTCAGGATATGCGGGTGGTAACCGGAGCAGTCTTTCACTGTTACCCAGTTAACAGTTCACAGCTGCTCAAGGAGAACAGGATAAAAAAATTGGATAAAAAAAGAGCTTGTGATGACAAAGTTGTTAAAACAACTCCAGTTTATTAAAAACAAAGTAACACAACGCGTTTCCCGGTACACAGACCGTTTCATCAGGTGTATTAAACTAAAATGACATCACGACTTATAAAGAAATATTCGGTGTCTATTGCCGAGGAGTGCGCATGCGTGCGCAGATATACGGACCAATAAGAATCCATGCTGAACCGGCTTCCACACCAATAGGAGAAAAATAAAGGTGTGTGAGACAATCCTACCAACGGACCAATTGTCATTCATAACTCTACCGGCTTACATGGGATTGGTTAATTATAGGGGATAATAGGAGTGAAATCTAACTAGCGATATAACAGTATAAAGACCACCAAAGGACCAAACACCCTGTACCTATAGTATATAGGATATGCTGTTCCTCTGGGAATCTTTTAAGCACAGTAATAAGCAATAGGTAATAAATACTCCAGGGATTCCTGATATTAAACATTAGTATACCCCACATACTACTGGTTATGGTTGCCTAGCATACTCTCCCCGAGGACCTCAAGGAAAAATGCATTCTAACCCTGAGTACACACGGTTATTGTTATTGTTATTAAGTTAAAAGTATTGGATAATGTTATTTATTTATATTTATGCTTATTTTTCTCATGGAATCTGTAATTATGACTTTCATTGGGATTTTCCAGCTATGGTTCAAATATTACTGAAATTGTGGCTTAAGCAATAAAGTTTTAATCATGCAGTCTGTTACTAGAAGCATAGGCAATAAATCCTACACAAACATTGTGAACTGGACTGAGGGAAGGTATGCCTAGGACTCTTGCTCGTATGTGTTGAGTTGCACCATAAGGACTGCCTCTATAAGAAATGAGAGTTTTGCCACTTTATAGTTTACCATTGTTATCATAAGTAGTACTTAATGTATTGTACTGTACCCATGATAGTTTTTTGTCTTGTGAATTTGAAACAAATATAAAACAATATATATATATATATATATATATATATATATATATATATATATATATATATATATATATATATATATATATATATATATATATATACATAAATTATAAGGGCTCAAAGATATGAGGTTTCAAGTGTTAGAGAAAAAAAGGCAAGCAAAGGGTTTTAACATAGCGATATATACAAACATGTCTAAATATGTATATAATATATATATGTGTATGTATAAGTGTAAATATGTATTTATGTATTTATATGTTATATGAAAAAATGGGTGTAATATAACTAAATAAAGGAAATTACTAAAAATCTCTAATGGATAAAGTGCAGACCCTTTACACAATTTTACATACCAAAAATACTAAGAAAACAAGAGAATAGGTTTCCCAAAAATACATAAAAATACAATATATATATATGGTTATAGGCATATTTTAGAATCTATTAGAACATAGATTTAGGATCAATGTTTACTCTATCTATCCAATTTTCATTTATTCATAAATGTTTATTATTGCATAACGATGTTTGTGTATATATATACATGAGTCTCAGGAACAAGGATCAATTCTATCATTGTTTGTTATGTTAGACATAAATTTTGACAGGTTCAGTGTCTCATCAGATACAATTTTGTGATGTCATTAAGGAGTATCCTTATTTGAATAAGTTTTAACCAATAGGGGGTTTACACACCCTTTTTAAACAAGTAAGCTCACAGAGGCCTAGATTTGGAGTTTGGCGGTAGATGGGCTGTTAACGCTCCGCAGGTTTTTTTCTGGCCGCACCATAAATTTAACTCTGGTATCGAGAGTTCAAACAAATGCTGCGTTAGGCTCCAAAAAAGGAGCGTAGAGCATTTTTACCGCAAATGCAACTCTCGATACCAGAGTTGCTTACGGACGCGGCCAGCCTCAAAAACGTGCTCGTGCACGATTCCCCCATAGGAAACAATGGGGCTGTTTGAGCTGAAAAAAAACCTAACACCTGCAAAAAAGCAGCGTTCAGCTCCTAACGCAGCCCCATTGTTTCCTATGGGGAAACACTTCCTACGTCTGCACCTAACACTCTAACATGTACCCCGAGTCTAAACACCCCTAACCTTACACTTATTAACCCCTATTCTGCCGCCCCCGCTATCGCTGACCCCTGCATATTTTTTTTAACCCCTAATCTGCCGCTCCGTAAACCGCCGCAACCTACGTTATCCCTATGTACCCCTAATCTGCTGCCCTAACATCGCCGACCCCTATATTATATTTATTAACCCCTAATCTGCCCCCTCAACGTCGCCGACACCTGCCTACACTTATTAACCCCTAATCTGCCGAGCGGACCTGAGCGCTACTATAATAAAGTTATTAACCCCTAATCCGCCTCACTAACCCTATCATAAATAGTATTAACCCCTAATCTGCCCTCCCTAACATCGCCGACACCTACCTTCAATTATTAACCCCTAATCTGCCTAGCGGACCTCACCGCTATTCTAATAAATGTATTAACCCCTAAAGCTAAGTCTAACCCTAACACCCCCCTAACTTAAATATAATTTACATCTAACGAAATAAATTAACTCTTATTAAATAACTTATTCCTATTTAAAGCTAAATACTTACCTGTAAAATAAATCCTAATATAGCTACAATATAAATTATAATTATATTATAGCTATTTTAGGATTAATATTTATTTTACAGGCAACTTTGTAATTATTTTAACCAGGTACAATAGCTATTAAATAGTTAAGAACTATTTAATAGTTACCTAGTTAAAATAATAACAAATTTACCTGTAAAATAAATCCTAACCTAAGATATAATTAAACCTAACACTACCCTATCAATACATTAATTAAATAAACTTCCTACAATTACCTACAATTAACCTAACACTACACTATCAATACATTAATTAAACACAATTCCTACAAATAAATACAATTAAATAAACTAGCTAAAGTACAAAAAATAAAAAAGAACTAAGTTACAAAAAATAAAAAAATATTTACAAACATAAGAAAAATATTACAACAATTTTAAACTAATTACACCTACTCTAAGCCCCCTAATAAAATAACAAAGCCCCCCAAAATAAAAAAATCCCTACCCTATTCTAAATTAAAAAAGTTACAAGCTCTTTTACCTTACCAGCCCTGAACAGGGCCCTTTGCGGGGCATGCCCCAAGAATTTCAGCTCTTTTGCCTGTAAAAAAAAACATACAATACCCCCCCCCAACATTACAACCCACCACCCACATACCCCTAATCTAACCCAAACCCCCCTTAAAGAAACCTAACACTAAGCCCCTGAAGATCTTCCTACCTTGTCTTCACCATCCAGGTATCACCGATCCGTCCTGGCTCCAACATCTTCATCCAACCCAAGCGGGGGTTGGCGATCCATCATCCGGTGGCTGAAGAGGTCCAGAAGAGGCTCCAAAGTCTTCCTCCTATCCGGCAAGAAGAGGACATCCGGACCGGCAAACATCTTCTCCAAGCGGCATCTTCGATCTTCTTCCATCCGGTGCGGAGCGGGTCTATCTTGAAGCAGGCGACGCGGATCCATCCTCTTCTTCCGTTGTCTCCCGACGAATGACGGTTCCTTTAAGGGACGTCATCCAAGATGGCGTCCCTCGAATTCCGATTGGCTGATAGGATTCTATCAGCCAATCGGAATTAAGGTAGGAATTTTCTGATTGGCTGATGGAATCAGCCAATCAGAATCAAGTTCAATCCGATTGGCTGATCCAATCAGCCAATCAGATTGAGCTCGCATTCTATTGGCTGTTCCGATCAGCCAATAGAATGCGAGCTCAATCTGATTGGCTGATTGGATCAGCCAATCGGATTGAACTTGATTCTGATTGGCTGATTCCATCAGCCAATCAGAAAATTCCTACCTTAATTCCGATTGGCTGATAGAATCCTATCAGCCAATCGGAATTCGAGGGACGCCATCTTGGATGACGTCCCTTAAAGGAACCGTCATTCGTCGGGAGACAACGGAAGAAGAGGATGGATCCGCGTCGCCTGCTTCAAGATGGACCCGCTCCGCACCGGATGGAAGAAGATCGAAGATGCCGCTTGGAGAAGATGTTTGCCGGTCCAGATGTCCTCTTCTTGCCGGATAGGAGGAAGACTTTGGAGCCTCTTCTGGACCTCTTCAGCCACCGGATGATGGATCGCCAACCCCCGCTTGGGTTGGATGAAGATGTTGGAGCCAGGACGGATCGGTGATACCTGGATGGTGAAGACAAGGTAGGAAGATCTTCAGGGGCTTAGTGTTAGGTTTCTTTAAGGGGGGTTTGGGTTAGATTAGGGGTATGTGGGTGGTGGGTTGTAATGTTGGGGGGGGGGTATTGTATGTTTTTTTTTACAGGCAAAAGAGCTGAAATTCTTGGGGCATGCCCCGCAAAGGGCCCTGTTCAGGGCTGGTAAGGTAAAAGAGCTTGTAACTTTTTTAATTTAGAATAGGGTAGGGAATTTTTTATTTTGGGGGGCTTTGTTATTTTATTAGGGGGCTTAGAGTAGGTGTAATTAGTTTAAAATTGTTGTAATAGTTTTCTTATGTTTGTAAATATTTTTTTATTTTTTGTAACTTAGTTCTTTTTTATTTTTTGTACTTTAGCTAGTTTATTTAATTGTATTTATTTGTAGGAATTGTGTTTAATTAATTTATTGATAGTGTAGTGTTAGGTTAATTGTAGGTAATTGTAGGTAGTTTATTTAATTAATTTATTGATAGGGTAGTGTTAGGTTTAATTATATCTTAGGTTAGGATTTATTTTACAGGTAAATTTGTTATTATTTTAACTAGGTAACTATTAAATAGTTCTTAACTATTTAATAGCTATTGTACCTGGTTAAAATAATTACAAAGTTGCCTGTAAAATAAATATTAATCCTAAAATAGCTATAATATAATTATAATTTATATTGTAGCTATATTAGGATTTATTTTACAGGTAAGTATTTAGCTTTAAATAGGAATAATTTATTTAATAAGAGTTAATTTATTTAGTTAGATGTAAATTATATTTAAGTTAGGGGGGTGTTAGTGTTAGGGTTAGACTTAGCTTTAGGGGTTAATCCATTTATTATAGTAGCGATGAGCTCCGGTAGTCAGATTAGGGGTTAATAATTGAAGGTAGGTGTCGGCGATGTTAGGGAGGGCAGATTAGGGGTTAATACTATTTATGATAGGGTTAGTGAGGCGGGTTAGGGGTTAATAACTTTATTATAGTAGCGGTGCGGTCCGCTCGGCAGATTAGGGGTTAATAATTGTAGGCAGGTGGAGGCGACGTTGAGGGGGGCAGATTAGGGGTTAATAAATATAATATAGGGGTCGGCGGTGTTAGGGGCAGCAGATTAGGGGTACATAGGGATAACGTAGGTGGCGGCGCTTTGCGGTCGGCAGATTAGGGGTTTAAGTAGCTGGCGGCGACGTTGTGGGGGGCAGGTTAGGGGTTAATAAATGTAATACAGGGGTCGGCGGGGTTAGGGGCAGCAGATTAGGGGTACATAAGTATAACGTAGGTGGCGGTCGGCAGATTAGGGGTTAAAATATTTTAATCGAGTGGCGGCGATGTGGGGGGAGCTCGGTTTAGGGGTACATAGGTAGTTTATGGGTGTTAGTGTACTTTAGGGTACAGTAGTTAAGAGCTTTATGAACCGGCGTTAGCCAGAAAGCTCTTAACTCCTGCTATTTTCCGGCGGCTGGAGTTTTGTCGTTAGAGCTCTAACGCTCACTTCAGAAACGACTCTAAATACCGGCGTTAGGAAGATCCCATTGAAAAGATAGGATACGCAAATGGCGTAGGGGGATCTGCGGTATGGAAAAGTCGCGGCTGAAAAGTGAGCGTTAGACCCTTTAATCACTGACTCCAAATACCAGCGGGCGGCCAAAACCAGCGTTAGGAGCCTCTAACGCTGGTTTTGACGGCTACCGCCGAACTCCAAATCTAGGCCAGAGTGTTTCCAGCAGTAGTGATTACTGCACATCGCCGAAACGCGTATACTGTTTTTATTCCACTTGTATCTCTGTTCCTCCATGAACTTTTTAATGCTTTTGCCTTAATAAAAGCTACGTTTTACTTCACTGTTACTGCTCTATGCTCTCTTTTTGGGTTGGATGATTATTAGCTTACCTGACTTGTGCCAGTTATGCTGAGAATTTAAATAACAAGCATTTCTGTTTCTCTATTATACACGCAAGCTACAGCAAATAAAAAAATTATAATAATTTAGTGACTTTTTTATTAGTTCTAACCTGATAATAATTAATTAATTGTAATGATGTATGCTTATTGATTTGCTTTATTCAAATATTCCTTATTACTGCCAATAATTATTTTAATAAACTATGTTTGATTATTGATCTGGTCTCAGTTTAATAATAGACAAATTAGAAATAAAAAGGATTCTTGTTTTATATGTATTATTCTTTGCAAATTATATAATTCAGAGTGTTTTTAAATTGCACACATTGCTCTTGCAAAGTTGGTAACCATTATTAACAGAATAATATAGAGGTTCCATAATATTTATTGTGTCTTAACACATAATACACTTTGGGCTAGATTACAAGTGGAGCGCTAATTTATATTGGGCACGCAAATGGGCAAATTTGCTTGTTTGCGGGCACGCGATAAATAACCAGCCATTACGTCACTGTCTAAGTGCTCATCTGGCGCCCCTCTACATCACATTTCTGCGCATAGATAGTAGATTTTTTTTTTTTTTTTACTTTTTTATTGAGGTAGTGTGAAAACCAATGCAACATATGCAAGGTAATATAATACAGAACAAACATAGATGGTACTTTTCAAATATACTACTTCCATCTTAATAGATAAGATTTACAACATAGACAATACTATGGAAGAATTTGGAACCTCTTTTCCATTATTATATGAACAACACACAAAACTCAAGATACAAGATGTTTCCTCATTGATCGCAGGGGTCAATTCCTGCACCCCTTGGTACTTGTTATAAACTCTAAAGGAGGAAATTAAGTAATTAAAGGAAATCTAGAATAGATTGGCATGTAGTGTGCCATGAGATATTAATACTGTAAGCGCCAGTCAACTACTGGGACATAATGCTAAAGTATGTAGACACTGTGCAGTAATTAAAGTGCAATAAATAGCATAGAGGATAAGAAATTCAAATGGTATCAAAAATAAAGGTGCCATTTGTAAATTCGAATAATATAGTATGGTAACTAAGCATAGTATAATATCTAAGATGCGGTATAGGTAAGAGAAACCGCGTAGTTATCCCTCCCAGAGAAGGGGGGGGGTGTATTGTAGTGGGGGGGGGAGGGGAGAATTTGGGTGAGACAAATGGGATGTGACCAATATACACTATACGCTGGCAGTTATATACTTAATGGCTGTTACAGGAGCCCTAATAGAGCCTATATGGTGTGTACACATAAACCTAATACAAAGGTCTCAATTAAAGGTGAGAGCTTACACTCCATTGGAATCGTGCGAGAGGGGGACTTACTGCCCCGGCCGCTGGCAGCCCGCCCCCCCATACAGAAAGATTATTAACATTAGTGTACAGACATTCCAATGGAATAAAAAAGAGACATGTAACTTAGACCTCTGAACCAGACTGTTTGCAGTAGTAGAAAGGTGTGTGGGGAATTTAAACAAGGTAAGGTAATACAGGCAGGGTATTCAAAAAAGTGCTCTTTAAAAGATATCCAACAAGATATATATGAGAGTACATAGGGGGTTAATACTAAATAGCCTCAGGGTAACTCCTGCAGTAAAAATATAATAAACATACCAACTGTCTGTAAGAGCTGTCTGTGATAAGAAGGGTCATCACCAAATTATTTATAAATATATTTGTATACCGGCTCCTAAGTTGCCCTGTGCTGACATTAACAGTTTAGTCACTAACTGGAGCAATCAAATCCGCATTGATGTAGAGTACAGCTTATGTATGGATAGCTATTAGGCTGCTAAATAAATGCAAACAAGAGGTGACAAAAACATATGTACAATGCAAGTGAGTGGAATAACTTATAGGACCTCATCTCTTTAACTAGAGTCAGTAAGCAAACAAACTACATTAGCAATTGGTGTGCAAGATCTCCACTCATCATCCCACATATACATAAGGCAATTATTGCATATCATTTTCAACTTTTTGCAGGCATACTGTTGAACAAATAAACAAATACAGCATTTAAAGAAAAACAAGTCCAGAACAGATCGTTTGATGATTTGCTATATAGTTCTTCAGCAACTAGCAAGGAAATTCTAACCAATACCAGATTTGGCAGTTGCATACAGAGTCATCAAGTGTCCGGACATTTGAATGCAATTTAACTGGCCTCCCGCTACTGGTTTCATCCGGCCCTTACAAGTCTTTAATGATGTCGGAGCATCTTCTGGCACCTGACCCCTGCAGAGTTGCGCACATGACACACCGGGCGGAACAGCCGTCACCGATCGGGTCACCAAGTGTAGGTAAGTTATATCAGTCTCAGGAGCAGGTGCCGTGGCATTAACGTTTACCTCCTGTACTATGTCTGCTGATACAGGACCTAGACCACCATTACTTTCAGCAAAGACCACCTTCCCACTCATTACCTGGGTCTCCTGTATAGGTTGTACAGAACCCAAACAGATTGCTCCTCGGTCTTCATTTGTAAAATACCCAGGGTCTGCTGCGTCTGTAAGATCTCTCTGTCTGAGGGTTGACTGAGCGGGTAGCTGGCCATCTCCGGGGTCGCTCACATGGAGCGCCATGTGCAGGGCCTCCTCAAGTGTAGTGTGGTGCTTCGCCAGTATGCGGGTTAATTCTGCGACAGCGCCCTGGACATTCAACTGATAAGCCATAATTGTAGAAATCAGTTATCTTAGGTTGAAGTCTGCTATGTCGCTGACTTTCTTTTATCCACGTGGAGATGGTAGAAGGCTGGAACTCTGCATGTAGCTTCTGCATAGGGCTTCCTTTCGTCAAATGGCGTTATTGAGAGGAGTATGTCGACTAAATAGTCTCAAAGAAAGGCATCTCTGTATCCCTCAGTATCCCTAGGGGTCTTTCAATGTGGTTGTGGAGATTTAGATCTGATATTAAAGGTTTAGCTCAAGGTTTTATGAGGAGCTCCACACATACACGTCTGGATGCCTCGATAGCTGGCTCCGCCCCCTTATAGATAGTAGATTTTTAACATATATAAGTCTGGAAAATGGCGCAATATTATGCGGTTGTGGACCGACTGAGAATATGCATAAGGTATTGTAGCTAAAACTAAAGAGTTGATTGTGGGTATACTGTAAGGATTGCCCCTATAATATATGACATTGATGAGCACCTTATATTAAATGCAAATAGGTTAGGATTTGAGTGCTTTGATACCAGGGATGATGTTTCAGCAGAGGTGGTAGAAAAAGGTAAATTTTGCGATTGAGTTAAATTTCTTCAACTGGATCTTAAACTGTGTGTTAGTGATAAAGTATCTGTTTGATGTTCTGGATTTAATGTTCTTGGCTTAGTTATCTGTGGGGTTAGTATTGGAATGTGTGTGCTCTCTGTATTTTGTGTGTGATCCAACCTTTCCTCACTGTGTGGAATAGGCACCCTCCCCCATCAACATGTGACCTATTACAATCCTATCTAACCTAGTAACACAGTGCCAATGGTTATAAAAACTTGATTCAGTGGCATATATTAATCATCAGCGGGAAACTCTCAGTTCCTTAGCCAAGAGGGAAGTTTCTCAGATTCTTTACTGGCCAGAGGACAATGGCTGACTAATCTCTGTCATTTATTTTCTAGGGGTGAGTAACTGGGAAGCAGATTTTTTCAGTCATCAGCCCTACATTGAGGGGAATGCTTTCTTTATTTGGATGTTTTCTATTAGATTGTGATTCTTCAGGCTCTCACTGAGAAAGATCTAATGGCTTCTCTGTTGATCATTTAGCTTCTCAGGGTATTTTTTTTGTAAGGTCCAGGGACCCTCAGGCAAAGATTGTGGATGCTCTTAAAACTATTTTGTTGTTTAATTTAGCCAATATCTTTTTCTCCTTTTGTTCTTTTTCCAAAGGGGATTGCAAGGATCAGTTAGGATAGTTCATCTATGATTTTATTTGCTCCGGCTTGGCCTCGCAGAGTCTCGTTTGCGGATCTAGTTCAGATGTCATGTTGCCCTCTATGGCCTCTTTCTCCCTGTCTAGATTTTCTGTCTCCAGGTCCATTGTTTCATCAGAATTTCAAGTTTCTAAACTTGATGGCTTTGAGATTGAACGGTTAGTTCTTAGACAGTTTCGTTTCTCCTGTTTCTTTAGTTGAACCTTTGTTTTAGTCTTGTTAACCTGTGATCAGAAAGGTTTTCCATAAGGTTTGTAAGGTCTTTTTTTCCTGGTGTATGGTTTATGCTTTTACCTAGTTTTATTTTAAAAATCTTGGGATTCTGTATTTTCTTCAGGTTTCTTTGTATTTTTCCAGCAGTTCTTTGAAGGGTCAGTTTTTGGCTCTTACTGTTTTTGTTCCACAGGAAGATTGTTAATCCTCTTGTCATTTTATGCTTTGTTCTGGCTTAAGTTAGCATTTTTTCTGCCATTTAGCCATTTTTTTTCCTCCTTGGAACCTTAATTTGATTTTAAGGGCTTTCTTTGCAGATCCCTTTTTTTGAGCCTATGCATATGTGCTTTTGTCTTGGAAAGTTTTGTTTCTTTTGGCATTTTGTTCCGTTAGGAGAGTTGTCTGCTCTTACTTGTGTCTCTTCTTATCTTGTTTTTTCATCAGGATAAGGCAGTTTTGAGGATTAAGTCTTTTTTTTGGCTAAAGTGGTGTCTTTGGACAATATTAGTTGGAAATGGTTGCTCCTTTTTGTCCTAAGTTTTCTATGGAGAGGATTCACCATAATTTGGCTTTGTAGTTTGTTCTTCAGGTTATTCAGGCTGTGTCTTTGGCTTCTTGGTTTAAGCTTTTTTTTGTTTTTTGGAGGTGAGTCAGGACTTTTTTGGAGGTGTGTCAGTCTCCTCTTAAATGGATTGCTGCCCTTTTTTTAAGGTCAGTTTCTACTTTTTTTTGGGAATGAACCTTCTGTTGACCAAATTTGTAAGACAACTATCTGGTATTCTTTGTATACTTTTTTTCTTTATTTTTCCATTTGGATATTTTTTTTCACTTTTCCAAAACAGCCTTTGGTAGGAAATTTTGAATTTGCTGGTCATACTGACTACCTCCCTTGCCCATGCAAGGAATAAGTCCTTGAGAAGGTATCTTGTTTCTCGGTACTATGAGAAACCTGGATTGGATTGTTTGGCCTTGACATTGGATTGGTATTCTGACTTCTGTTTGTCTTGACCTTTCTGTTTTAGCCTAGACTCTGAATGCCTTCTCTGACCTTGACAGTACTTGGACACTAGTTGCTCTCCTGTCTTGCCCTCTGGATACCTTGCTTGGGAGATGGCTTAATTAACTATATATATATATATATATATACACACACATACACAACCATATAATAATGATATGCTGGGAGTCAAGTCAGTTAAAACAAATGGAATCACCAAATAAACTGGTAAATATAGGCTGAAAAAACTGTGACATTTCCAGAGTAATAGTCTTAATAGTCACCACTGTTGATGCCCTCTGATAACATCTGATGTGATTCAATGGATTCCTCCTGGGTGCTGCTTCAGTAGAGAGACAGGTTGCCACTGCTTCACCAAAAAGGAACAGATTCTGCGAAAAAGATAAAAGCGCAACCCAGATTCAAGGTAGTATTAAACAGCTTTATTCAGACACACTGTGCTAAGTTGCACTTACAAAATTCCAAATAAAAACGGGCACAGCAAACAGATTGCGGCAGAGTTTAGTATCACTGGTAGCTCCGGATCCTTTGCGTGCTGTAGTGTCGACGCCTTATCTCCCCACAAGGTAAAGAACAGCTGATTGCTGCACAATAATGGGAGCGAATGTTAAGGGGTCTTAGATTGCAGGAGAATTTTGTAAGTGCAACTTTGCACAGTGTGTCTGAATAAAGCTGTTTAATACTACCTTGAATCTCGGTTGCACTTTCATCTTTTTCCCAGAATATATATAGATAGATAGATAGATAGATAAATAGATATTAGTTTTGAATGAACTCTGACATGATTTTAAGTTGCCTTATGATTTGTCAGGCCTTGTGTGTTTAGAAAATTAGAGAATTGTTTTAAAGACTCAAGTTACATAATTGTAATAAAAACTACATTTTGTATCTGTGATTTGTCTGTCTCCTTCCTGTTTTGCAGTAGGGCTTCAACCTGCCCTTACCAGAATTGTTGTAAGATTGGAGCACAAACTCATTTTCATATGTTAACAGCAAAGTAGACTAGGGATATGAATTCTACCAGTCATTTCAAAGACTATATCCATGAACTGCTCATGGCAAAACCTTGTAAATTGTACTAACAGCGTTACATTACATTAAACTATTTATTTTTAAAACTGATTTACAAAATATATTTTGATATATGCCACATATGTAAAGCAAATGTAATCTCCATGTAAATATTAGTTATTTTGAACACAATATGTGAAACTAAATTAATACTGCCAAATATGCATATGAGCTCTTAAAATCAATACAATTTCCATAAATTAAAATGAGTTACACAATATAGTTTTTAAAATAATGGTTCTTACTTATGTATTGGAAAGACAAAGATTTAAGAGAAACTTTATCTGTGGAAATTGTAAGGCGGAAGGCAAACTCTGGTATAAAGAGTCATGAAATAAATATAGACAAGAAAGAGCTTTGTAGACGAAGTCAAAGGTCAAGTGGTTTGTCAATATCTCAGGGTACTGAGATAAAATTTCAAAGATCCATTCACAAGCATATTACATAAAGATTCCAAAACATTTGTTTTTTCTATGAGTGAGAAAAATAAGGTGCATTCAAATTACATTATAATTCGGGGACTGTATGTATATATATATATATATATATATATATATATATATATATATATATATATATATATATATATATATATATATATATATATATATATATATATATATATATATATAGTGTGCTATGTTATAAAGTCACATGATGGCAACAGCAAGAAACTGGAACATTTATGTTATATTTGTAGTCGCAATATATAACCAGTACTTAATTTATCTAACACAAAATAAATTACTGCAAACACATATTCTATATTGATGACAGTGCAAACATATTAAACACAATTATATATTGTTTACTGCGCACTAAACCTTTTCCAACTACCAATGTCAAACATTGTAAAAGTCGAATTGTGTAAAATTCAGAAGTGTGCGGAGAAATGTATGACTTTGGGAATTGTATTACTGTTCAAAGTCTACACAAACTATCTCCTTTGAGTTTGTGAAATATGTAGGTTCCTTTTGAAACGGCAAACAGCACTTGAGTTGATGGTAAAAGCATAGTTAAATGTAATGATTACATAAAGTAGGCAGTTTAAGTCAATTTTGTAGATTTTAAACAGTTGTGTTTTCTGTAAGGCAAAGAAATGCTTTAATGTGTAATTTTGATGATTTGCAATTATGTTTACCATATATGTCACCATAATGGGTCAAGTTGTACTTATGTTTCAATTTTCAAGCACTTTGTGTTTGTACATTGTCTTTTGCAACCCTCAAAGGGTAAAAGTTACGTCATTATTGGAAGCTTTGCATTTTTTTGTTGCAAAGAGACCTATAGGTAATTATTTTTTTGTTCCAGTTCCATATACCATACTTTCTCTGTTCTAACTGCTCTGTTTTGGATTTTCTTTCAACATTTAAATGCTTAAAGGGGTATTAAAGGGACAGTACACTGTAAAATTGTTTTTATATTAACCCCTTAAGGACCACAGCACTTTTCCATTTTCTGTCCGTTTGGGACCAAGGCTATTTTTACATTTCTGCAGTGTTTGTGTTTAGCTGTAATTTTCCTCTTACTCATTTACTGTACCCACACATATTATATACCGTTTTTTTCGCCATTAAATGGACTTTCTAAAGATATCATTATTTTCATCATATCATATAATTTACTATAAAATGTTTAATAAAATATGATGAAAAAATGGAAAAAAACACACTTTTTTCTAACTTTGACCACCAAAATCTGTTTCACATCTACAACCACCAAAAAACACCCATGCTAAATAGTTTCTAAATTTTGTCCTGAGTTTAGAAATACCCAATGTTTACATGTTCTTTGCTTTTTTTGCAAGTTATAGGGACAAATAAATACAAGTAGCACTTTGCTATTTCCAAACCACTTTTTTTTCTTCAAAATTAGCGCTAGTTACATTAGAACACTGATATCTGTCAGGAATCCCTGAATATTCCTTGACATGTATATTTTTTTTTTTTAGAAGACATCCCAAAGTATTGATCTAGGTCCATTTTGGTATATTTCATGCCACCATTTCACCGAGATCAAATAAAAAATATTGTTCACCTTTTCACAAATTTTGTCACAAACTTTAGGTTTCTCGCTGAAATTATTTACAAACAGCTTGTGTAATTATGACACAAATGGTTGTAAATGCTTCTCTGGGATCCTCTTTGTTAAAAAATAGCAGAATTATATGGCTTTGGGGTTGCATTTTGGTAATTAGAAGGCTGCTAAATGTTGCTGCGCACCACACTTGTATTATACCCAGCAGTGAAGGGGTTAATTAGGGAGCTTGTAGGGTTAATTTTAGCTTTAGTGTAATGTAGTAGACAACCCCAAGTATTGATCTAGGCCCATTTTGGTATATTTCATGCCAACATTTCACCGCCAAATGCGATCAAATAAAAAAAAGTTACATTTTTCACAATTTTAGGTTTCTCACTGAAATTATTTACAAACAACTTATGCAATTATAGAATACATGGTTGTAAATGCTTCTCTGGGATCCCCTTTGTTCAGAAATAGCAGACTTATATGGCTTTGGCGTTGCTTTTTGGTAATTAGAAGGCCACTAAATGCAGCTGTGCACCACACGTGTATCATGCCCAGCAGTGAATGGGTTAATTAGGGAGCTTGTAGCGTTAATTTTAGCTTAAGTGTAGTGTAGTAGACAACCCAAAGTATTGATCTATGCCCATTTTGGTATATTTCATGCCACCATTTCACCGCCAAAAGCGATCAAATAAAATTTTTTTTTACTTTTTTACAATTTTTTTTACAAACTTTAGGTTTCTCACTGAAATTATTTATAAACAGCTTGTGTAATTATGACACAAATGGTTTTAAATGCTTCTACTGGATCCCCTTTGTTCAGAAATAGCAGACATATATGGCTTTGGCATTGCTTTTTGGCAAATAAAAGGCTGTATTGTATTATGCCCAGCAGTGAAGGGGTTAATTAGGTAGTTTGTAGGGAGCTTGCAGGGTTAATTTTAGCTTTAGTGTAGAGATCAGCCTCCCACCTGACACACCCCATCCCCTGATCCCTCCCAAACAGCTCTCTTCCCTCCCCCACCCCACAATTGTCCCCGCCATCTTAAGTACTGGCAGAAACTAAAAAAAAGGGTTTTTTTTGTTTTTATTAAATATCTATTCAGCTGTGATGGACCCCCCTTAGCCCCCAACCTCCTTGATCCCACCCAACCAGCTCTCCAACCCTCCCCCTGCTACCTATTTGCCGCCATCTTGGGTACTAGCCGCTGTCTGCCAGTACCCAGTTTGCCCCCCCCAAAAAGTTGTTGTTTTTTTTATAAAATATAGATTTTTCTGTAGTGTAGCTGCACCCCCTCAATACCCCTTCCCCCTCCCAGATCCTTTGACCTTTATTTTTTTTTCCCCCCTCAATCTCACACTTTCCAATTTAGGGACATTGGTGGCAGTAGTTGCTGCGCGCGTGCGCCCTGCATGCCCCCCCTGCATGCTCCTAGCACCCGGCGTGCACATTACACAAACAGGAACCGGATGCGGGGTAGTGATGGGCCGCCCACCCGCCTCCCTGCTAAGCTCCCACCCACCAACGATGGGCACCATCGCTACCGGTGAAGAGAGGGCCACAGAGTGTCTCTCTCTGCATCGGATGCTTGAAAAGGGTATTGCAGGATGCCTCAATATTGAGGCATCACTGCAATACCCTGAGAGCTGCTGGAAGCGATCACAATCGCTTCCAGCGCTCAATTAGACCAAGGACGTACCAGGTACGTCCATTGTCACTAACTGACAGTCTTTGCAGGACGTACATGGTACTTCCTTGGTCATTAAGGGGTTAATGTATTTTCAATTACTTGTTATACCAGCTCCAGTGTATAAAACGTATGAGAAATTGCATTTTCAGGTTTATTTGTGTATATGAAGTAGCTGGTTTTGTACTTTTAAACCACAGCCTACTACAATGGGTTGAGTTTCAGGTAATATCAGATCTCATTATGTTATCACTTTGTGTACACACACTTGCTTCCTTATCTTATATTTGTCTGGAAAACTAAAGCTTAATACATAGAGAGAACAATAGAAAAATATAATTTTATTACTTAACTATCCTGAATCCCACTGTGAGTTTAATTTCTTCTGCTGGCTGTGTTTACTTATGAGACTCCAGTTTTAAAATTTTCAGTATAGGTTGGGAGACCACAGGCTAAATCAGTTATTTCAAAGGCCAAAATAGGGGTAAAGGAGCTACTTGTAAACAATTTAATACACTCCAGCAGGTAAAATCGATCACTGGGAACAATTTAACATTTTGGGTGAACTGTCCATTTAATGCCAGTCTTTCAGCTAGATTACGAGTTGTACGTTCATGTTTTAATGCTGAAAACATGGTAATTTCAGCGTTAAAATAGCCCCGCAGCCATTACAAGTCTTGTCGGTAAAGCTGTGCCGCAAGCCTTTTAGCCTGTAACGCAACGTCAGTCCTGCACTTGTAAAAATTACGTTTTTTCATGGGATTCCCAAAGCGCTGCCATTACGAGTTTTGCAGTGAGGCTAAAAAACCTGCGTAACACCCTAAAACTACAAGATCCGTAACGCCATCTAAAAGCAGTAGTTATGAGTTTTACGCAAAAAATCTATTACAAAAAATGTATAACTAAACTGCTACAAAGTGCACTAAACACCTATAAACTACCTATCAACCCTTAAACTGAGGCCCTGCCGCATCGCAAACACTATATGAAACTTATTAACCCCTAATCTGCTGCTCCCGACATCGCCGCCACTAAAAATAATTATTAATCCCTATTCCATCGCTCCCTGACATCCTCACCACTATCATAAGGCTATTAACCCCTAAACCGCCGCCCTCCCGCATCACAAACACTATTTAAATATTATTAGCCCATAATCTGCTGTCCGCCCCACTATACTTAAGTTATTAAGCCCTACACCGCCGCCACTATAATAAACCTATTAACCCCTAAACCACAAGCCCCCACAATGAAATATACTAAAATAATCCATTAACCCCTAAACCGAAAGCCCCCCACATTGCAATAAACTAAATTAAACTACTAACCCCTAAACCTAACGCCCCCCCCTAACTTTAGATTAAAATGACAATTTCCCTATCTTAAATTAAAACCTACCTGTCAAATTAAAAAAAAAAAATTAAAAAATAATAATTTTAAACTAACAATTAAACTAATATAATTATTATACTAAAATTAAACTAACTACCAATTAAATTAAACTAAACTAAAATACACATTAAAATATTCTAACACCACTCTAAAAATTACAAACTATTTAATTACAAAAATAAAAAAGACTAAATTACAAAAATAACTAACACTAAATTACGAAAAATAACAAACGAAATTATTCCAAATAAAAAAAAATAAACTACCAATAGCCCTTAAAAGGGCACCTAACCAACCCCCCAAAATAAAAAACCTAACTCTAAAAAACAAATAAGTTACCCATTGCCCTGAAAAGGGCATTTGTATGCGCATTTCCCTTAAAAAGGCATTTAGCTCTTTTGCTGCCCAAACCCTAATCTAAAAAAAAACCCACCCAAAAAACCCTTAAAAAAACCTATCCCTAACCCCCGACGATCCACTTACAGTTTTTGAAGTACTGCTTGAACGATCTTCATCCAGGCGGCGAAGTGCATATCCAGGCGGTGAGAAGTCTTCATCCAGACGGCATCTTCTATCTTGATCCCAGCGGCGCGGAGCAGGTCCATCCTGAAGACATCCGGTGTGGATCATCCTCTTCATGCGGTCACCGCCGTACACTGAATCTTCAATGCAAAATATGCGATTCAAGATGGCGCCCCTTGCATTTCTATTGACTGAAAAATTTGAATCAGCCAATAGGAATTAGAGCTGCTAAAATCCTATTGGCTGTTCAAATCAGCCAATAGGATTTAAGCAGCTCTCATTCTATTGGATGATTCATCATTCAACAGAATGAGAGCTGCTTAAATCCTAGTTAAAGATCGTTCAAGCGGGACTTCAAAAACTGTAAGTGGATCGTCGGGGGTTAGTGATTAGGGTTTGGGCAGCAAAAAGAACTAAATGCCCATACAAATGCCCTTTTCAGGGCAATGGGTAGCTTAGGTTTTTTAGATATTTTTTTTTATTTTGTGGGATTGGGGGGTGGGGGTTTGTAATGTTAGTGGGTCTTTGTAATTTTTTTTCAGGTAAAAGAGCTGTTTAACTTAGGGCAATGCCCTACACAAGGCCCTATTGGTAGTTTATTCTAGATTAAGTTTTTTATTTTGGGGTGTTTTTTTTAAATGGGTATTAGAATAGGAATAATTTAACCCGTGCACGGGTTAAAAAAGCAAAGAACATGTAAACATTGGGTATTTCTAAACTCAGGACAAAATGTAGAAACTATTTAGCATGGGTGTTTTTTGGTGGTTGTAGATGTGTAAAAGATTTTGGGGGTCAAAGTTAGAAAAAGTGTGTTTCTTTCCATTTTTTCCTCATATTTTATAAAAAATATTTTTTATAGTAAATTATAAGATATGATGAAAATAATGATATCTTGAGAAAGTCCATTTAATGGCGAGAAAAACGGTATATAATATGTGTTAGTACAGTAAATGAGTAAGAGGAAAATTACAGCTAAACACAAACACCGCAAAAATGTAAAAATAGCCTTGGTCCCAAACAGACAGAAAATGGAAAAGTACTGTGGTCATTAAGGAGTTAAAGGATATTAGAATAGGAATAATTTATTTTTTTTGGATAATTTCGTTTGTTATTTTTTGTAATTGTAGGTTTTGTATTTTTTGTAATGGTAGGTTTTTTATTTTTTGTAATTTTAGGTTTTAGTGTAAGGCAGGTTAGGTTTTATTTCACAGGTAAGTTTGTATTTATTTTAACTAGGTAGTTAGTAAATAGTTTATAACTACTAGCTAGTCTACCTAGTTAAAATAAATACAAACTTACCTGTGAAATAAAAATAAAACCTAAGCTAGCTACAATATAACAATTAGTTATATTGTAGCTAGCTTAGGTTTTATTTCACAGGTAAGTTTGTATTTAGTTTTAAATAGGTATTATTTAGTTAATAATTGTAACTTTAGTTTAGCTCTATTTTAATTATGTTAAAGTTAGGGGGTGTTAGGTTTAGAGTTAGGGTTATGTTAGGGTTAGGGTTAGGTTTAGGGGTTAATATAGTTTAATTTAGGTTGTTGGGATGTGGGGGGGCTGGCTGTTTAGGGGTTAATAAGTTTATTTAGTGGTAGTGATTTGGGAGGCCAGAGGTTTAGGGGTTAATACCTTTATTTAGTGGCAGCGATGTTGGGGTGCGGCGGAATAGGGGTTAATAACTTTAATATAGTGCCGGCGATATCGGTAGCAGCAAATTAGGGGTTAATAACTTTATTTAGGTGGTGGCGATATTGGGAGCGGCAGATTTGGGGTTAATAACTTTATCTAGGTGTCGGCGATGTCGGGGGCAGCAGATTAGGGGTGTTTAGACTCTGGGTTTATGTTAGGGTGTTAGGTTTAAACGTTAGTTTTTTTTCCCCCATAGACATCAATGGGGTAGCGTTACGGAGCTTTTCTTTCTGAGATTGCAGGTGTTAGGCTTTTTTCTGACACACTCTCCCCATTGATGTCTATTGGGAAAGCGTGCACGAGCACGTCAAAACAGCTCAACGCAACCATATCGCACGCACAAGCTGGGTTTTTCAAAACTTGTAATGGCTGCGCTATAGAGGGTAAAATAACGCAACTTTTGTTGCGTTCGTTAATTTACCTATAGCGTGCATAACTCGTAATCCAGCTGCTTGTTAATTATAAATCAGACATGATTCCCATCATACTAAAAAATTTGCATGCAAAATGAGGGCCAGCTATTTAGCACATTCGTAAAGACGCAATCACCGCCATTAGTAAACTTTTACCACACATGTATTACAAGTTAAAAGTACTAATCACTCACGTGCTAACCCAGCACCATGTTAGACATACAGCACTAACCAGAAGGTAGTTATGAATGTTTTACATTCCAATGTTCTTCACATAGAAGAAATTGTTAAAAAAAAAATTAAATATATATTTCTGTATAATAATTTACATGAAAAGCAGAAAAAATAAAAAATAAAAGTGAATTGCAAAGTTTTTTTTTTTAAATGATGTATAATTAAATATTTTGGGCCAGATTACAAGTGGCGCGCTAAATAATTTTTTGCCTCGTGCGCTAACTGCGATAAAGGTTAAATTTTCAATGCAGCCAAGTTTGCGTGTGTATTACAAGCTGAAAGTAAAAAGTTACTGTGCAAGTGAAAGCTCAGGAAGCTAACTTCAGGACTTTGGATATCGCGATTACACTAACTTCTTTTCCCCATAGACTTCAATGGGGCGCGCTTATCACTTACGTGCTAACCTGACCCTACACTAGACCAACAGCACTAAAACCAAAGTGAGTAGGAAATACTTTACATTCCTGTGTTCTGCAAGTAGAAGACAATGTTATTTTTATTTTCTATACCTATTTATCTATATCAATCTATATACATCTATATATGGATAGATACATGTATGTATATATAAATACATAGTTAAACACTTTATTAATTGTGTATATTGCATAAATATGTTTTTTCATGTTTTCAGCTACTTGACTGCAAAGGGCTCCAATGCACTTATATTTATGTTTATATATGTATTCATATGTATTTATGTGTTAATATGTGTATTCATGTCTATAAATACATATATGCACATATAAATACATTAATACATATGTACACACAAACATATATATATATACATATACTGTACACATTTAGAAATGTGTATGTATGTATTTCTATTTTAAAGCCCTTTGCATGCCTATTTTTTTATAACACTTGAGACCTCGTATCTTTGAGGCCTTATAACTTTTTATGCAATTTTTAAAAAAATAATTATTATTAGACATTAGTGTTAATATGAGTGTAACTGTACTTTTCAATGCATTTTGATGTGTTTTGTGCAACTTTTTAGTCGAGCGTAAGTTAACCAGAGCTCTGAAGTCGTGCTATCCTGGCGCACATTAAATTCAATTGCGCCCAAGCGAATACTTTTACTTTAACTGATTATACGCATGCTACTTCCAATGTGCTGAAAGAGCCGCAATAAACCCCCTATCACTCACGCGCACCACCCATAGTCTAGGTCACAATCAGCAGAATTATTATGGATTAATACAAACATGCATACTTGCATTGCTACATCACACATTAATGAATGCAAGCTTCAATAAATGTAATTGCATATTTAAATATATATCACAAATTCGCTGGTCTTTTTACAATTGGCTGAACTAATAGCAAATATGACTGGGTAGATCAATAAAAAAAATGACTTTCTATAAATCCTAACAAAATGTGCAACAGCAATGTGAGTGTGAGCTGATTCTCAGATGAGAATATTTGACTAAAACTTTCTATATGTTACTGATGCTGTGGGCTGGATTTAATAAACAGCGGATGCTGCTTTATCCGCCCGTAGTTTCCGGCTCGCTGGAAACATAAGTTAAGAAGCAGCGGTCGTAACTTGTCCTCCATCTTTTAGGTGGCAGACTGCAATCATTCTGGGATGATTGACACCCCCTGCTAGCAGCCGATTGGCCGAGAATGTGCAGGTGGCGAACTTGCACCAGCATTTCACAAGAAATTTATCAAATAAGAACAAGTCCCACAAGAGAGTGAGTGTGTTCAAAAAGGATATGCTTTATGCACAATGTATTAGCAAGAAGGTGATTGTGATTTGTTGTTTTTTAAATTAACTTTTATTGTAAGCTCAACCTTCTCTACAACAACAGGTGAGCAATTGAAAAAACAGGACACCCCTCTGAGGAATCGTATGCGAAACGCGACCGCGTCAGGGGACTTTCCTGTTTTTTAATTGCTCACCTGTTGTTGTCATATAAAACTATATAACGTTATAATAGCCACAGTAATTTATTACTGCTGGGAACCACTCCTTTAGGGAAGGGTGGGCTTACTTGTCCGGTACTCTTTAAGTACTAATGGTACCAACAGTAATTGTGCTTACTTACTTGATGGAAGCCTACAGCATTAGCCAGGCAACCTATCACATTCACTTAATGTTATAGTACTCACTTGGTTTTCACCATTTATCAAGCACCCTTCCCCAGATGTATTAGAGGCAATACGTTGCTTTAGTTACTGTAGAATTAACCATTCAAATATTTCAACTTAATTTCATTACAAAGGTGAAGTGTTTTTAAATGTGTGTGTGAGCAGCAAGAAGCTGTTACTATTTGCTGTTTTTTTAACTTGATACATTAAAAGTTATTTTTTTTTAAAACAAATCACAATTAATCACCTTCTTACTAATACATTCCAATCAGCCAATAGAATGCAAGCTCAATCCTACTGGCTGATTAGACCAGCCAATAGGATTGAAGCTCAATCCTATTGGCTGATTGCATCAGCCAATAGGGTTTTTTCACCTTTAATTCTGATTGGCTGATAGAATTTAAAGGAGAATTCATTGTTCAAGAAGACGTCAATTGAAGAGGATGCTCCGCGCCGAATGTCTTGAAGATGGACCACTCCGTGCCAGATGGATGAAGATAGAAAATGCCTTCTGGATGAAGACTTCTGCCAGGTTGGATGAAGACTTCTGCCCGGTTGGATGAAGACTTCTGTGCTTCGTTGAGGACTTCTGCCAGCTTCGTTGAGGATGGATGTCGGGTCTTCAAAAACTGTAAGTGGATCTTCGGGGGTTAGTGTTAGGCTTTTTTAAGGGTTTATTGGATGGGTTTTATTTTTAGATTAGGGTTTGGGTGGAAAAAGAGCTAAATGCTCTTTAAAGGGCAATGCCCATCCAAATGCCCTTTTCAGGGCAATGGGGAGCTTAGGTTTTTTAGTTAGGATTTTATTTGGGGGGTTGGTTGTGTGGGTGGTGGGTTTTACTGTTGGGGGGTTGTTTGTATTTTTTTTTTACAGGTAAAAGAGCTGATTTCTTTGGGGCAATGCCCCGCAAAAGGCCCTCTTAAGGGCTATTGGTAGTTTAGTTTAGGCTAGGGTTTTTTTATTTGGAGGGGCTTTTTTATTTTGATAGGGCTATTAGATTAGGTGTAATTAGTTTAAATATATGATAATTTCTTTTTTTCTTTTGTGTAATTTAGTGTTTTTTTGTTTTGTTATTTAGTTAATTGTATTTAAATTAATGTCATTTATTTAATTGTAGTGTAAGGTTAGGTGTTAGTGTAACTCAGGTTTTATTTTACAGGTAAATTTGTATTTATTTTAGCTATGTAGTTAGTAAATAGTTAATAACTATTTACTAACTAGTCTACCTAGTTAAAATAAATACAAACTTGCCTGTGAAATAAAAATAAAACCTAAGCTAGATACAATGTAACTATTAGTTATATTGTAGCTATCTTAGGGTTTATTTTACAGGTAAGTATTTAGTTTTAAATAGGAATTATTTAGCTATTAATAGTAGATTTTATTTAGATTTATTTTAATTACATTAAAGTTAGTGGGTGTTAGGATTAGACTTTGGGTTAGGTTTAGGGGTTAATACATTTAGTATTATTGCGGCGACATTGGGGGTGGGAGATTAGGGGTTAATAACATTATGAAGGTGTCGGCGATATTGGGGCAGCAGATTAGGGGTAATAAGTATAATGTAGGTGTCGGCGATGTCGGGGGTGTCAGATTAGGGGTTAATAAGTATAATGTAGGTGTAGGCGATGTCGGGGCGGCAGATTAGGGGTTAATAAGTGTAAGATTAGGGGTGTTTAGACTTGGGGTTCATGTTAGGGTGTTGGGTGTAAACAAAAATGTTGTTTCCCCATAGGAATCAATGGGGCTGCGTTACGGAGCTTTACGCTCATTTATTGCAGGTGTTAGGCTCTCCCCATTGATGTCTATAGGGAAATTGTGCACGAGCACGTAAAACCAGTTTAACGCAGCTTACCGCAGCGCTGGTATTGGAGTGCGGTATGGAGCTCAATTTTGCTCTACTCTCACTTCTTGCCTGCTAACGCCGGGTTTTTGTAAACCTGTAATACCATCGCTGTAGGGAGGTGAGCGATGCAAATAACTTGCAAGTTAGTACCGCACCGCTCATAACGCAAAACTTGTAATCTAGCCGTATGTTATTTCCACATGCAGCCATCTTTTACTTTGGCCATTCCAATTTCTTTGGGGCAGTGGAATAAAAACATTTTTTTCAGATTTAAAGGGACATTAAACCCCAAATATTTATTTAATGATTTAGATAGAGAATAACATTTTAAACAACTTCCCAATTTACTTCTATTATCTAATTTGCATCATTCTTTAGATATCCTTTGTTGAAGAAATAGCAAAACAGATGGGTGAGCCATTCATATGAGGCATCAATGTGCAGCCACCAATCAGCAGCTAATGAGCCTATCTAGATATATTTTCAGCAAAGGATATCAAGAGAATTAAGCAAATTATAAAATAGAAGTAAATTATAAAGTTGTTTAAAATTGCATGCTTTTTCCAAATCATGAAATAAAAAATTTGGGTTTCATGTCCCTTTAAATGAAAAAGTGAAACAGGCAAACTAAGGCCTAGATTTGGAGTTTGGCGGTAGATGGGCTGTTAACGCTCCGCGGGCTTTTTTCTGGCCGCAGCATAAAATTAACTCTGGTATCGAGAGTTCAAAAAAATGCTGCGTTAGGCTCCAAAAAAGGAGCGTAGAGCATTTTTACCGCAAATGCAACTCTCGATACCAGAGTTGCTTACGGACGCGGCCAGCCTCAAAAACGTGCTCATGCACGATTCTCCCATAGGAAACAATGGGGCTGTTTGAGCTGTAAAAAAACCTAACACCTGCAAAAAAGCAGCGTTCAGCTCCTAACGCAGCCCCATTGTTTCCTATGGGGAAACACTTCCTACGTCTGCACCTAACACCCTAACATGTACCCCGAGTCTACACAGCCCTAACCTTACACTTATTAACCCCTAATCTGCCACCCCCGCTATCGCTGACCCCTGCATTATATTATTAACCCCTAATCTTCCGCTCCGTACACCGCCGCAACCTACGTTATCCCTATGTACCCCTAATCTGCTGCCCCTAACACCGCCGACCCCTATATTATATTTATTAACCCCTAATCTGCCCCCCTCAACGTCGCCAACACCTGCCTACACTTATTAACCCCTAATCTGCCGAGCGGACCTGAGCGCTACTATAATAAAGTTATTAACCCCTAATCCGCCTCACTAACCCTATAATAAATAGTATTAACCCCTAATCTGCCCTCCCTAACATCGCCGACACCTAACTTAAATTATTA
Organism: Bombina bombina; assembly: GCF_027579735.1. Lineage (NCBI taxonomy): Eukaryota > Metazoa > Chordata > Amphibia > Anura > Bombinatoridae > Bombina > Bombina bombina. The sequence continues at coordinate 1,296,745,747 of NC_069500.1, read as the reverse complement.
ACCCCTAATCTGACGACCGGAGCTCATCGCTACTATAATAAATGGATTAACCCCTAAAGCTAAGTCTAACCCTAACACTAACACCCCCCTAAGTTAAATATAATTTACATCTAACGAAATTAATTAACTCTTATTAAATAAATTATTCCTATTTAAAGCTAAATATTTACCTGTAAAATAAACCCTAATATAGCTACAATATAAATTATAATTATATTATAGCTATTTTAGGATTAATATTTATTTTACAGGCAACTTTGTATTTATTTTAGCCAGGTACAATAGCTATTAAATAGTTAAGAACTATTTAATAGTTACCTAGTTAAAATAATAACAAAATTACCTGTAAAATAAGTCCTAACCTAAGTTATAATTAAACCTAACACTACCCTATCAATAAATTAATTAAATAAAATACCTACAATTACCTACAATAAAACATAACACTACACTATCAATAAATAAATTAAATACAATTTCTACAAATAACTACAATTACATAAACTAACTAAAGTACAAAAAATAAAAAAGAACTAAGTTACAAAAAAATAAAAAAATATTTACAAACATAAGAAAAATATTACAACAATTTTAAACTAATTACACCTACTCTAAGCCCCCTAATAAAATAACAAAGACCACCAAAATAAAAAATTCCCTACCCTATTCTAAATTAATAAATGTAAAAGCTCTTTTGCCTGTAAAAAAAAACATACAATACCCCCCCCAACATTACAACACACCACCCACATACCCCTAATCTTTCAGCCAATCAGATTGAGCTTGCATTCTATTGGCTGTTCCGATCAGCCAATAGAATGCGAGCTCAATCTGATTGGCTGATTGGATCAGCCAATCGGATTGAACTTGATTCTGATTGGCTGATTCCATCAGCCAATCAGAATATTCCTACCTTAATTCCGATTGGCTGATAGAATCCTATCAGCCAATCGGAATTCGAGGGACGCCATCTTGGATGACGTCCCTTAAAGGAACCGTCATTCGTCGGGAGACACAGAAAGAAGAGGATGGATCCGCGTCGGCTGATTCAAGATGGACCCGCTCCGCACCGGATGGAAGAAGATCGAAGATGCCGCTTGGAGAAGATGTTTGCCGGTCCGGATGTCCTCTTCTTGCCGGATAGGAGGAAGACTTTGGAGCCTCTTCTGGACCTCTTCAGCACCGGATGCCAGGACGGATCGGTGATACCTGGATGGTGAAGACAAGGTAGGAAGATCTTCAGGGGCTTAGTGTTAGGTTTATTTAAGGGGGGTTTGGGTTAGATTAGGGGTATGTGGGTGGTGGGTTGTAATGTTGGGGGGGGGTATTGTATGGTTTTTTTTACAGGCAAAAGAGCTGATTTTCTTGGGGCATGCCCCGCAAAGGGCCCTGTTCAGGGCTGGTAAGGTAAAAGAGCTTTTACATTTATTAATTTAGAATAGGGTAGGGAATTTTTTATTTTGGGGGGCTTTGTTATTTTATTAGGGGGCTTAGAGTAGGTGTAATTAGTTTAACATTGTTGTAATATTTTTCTTATGTTTGTAAATATTTTTTTATTTTTTGTAACTTAGTTCTTTTTTATTTTTTGTACTTTAGTTAGTTTATGTAATTGTAGTTATTTGTAGAAATTGTATTTAATTTATTTATTGATAGTGTAGTGTTAGGTTAATTGTAGGTACTTGTAGGTATTTTATTTAATTAATTTATTGATAGGGTAGTGTTAGGTTTAATTATAACTTAGGTTAGGATTTATTTTACAGGTAATTTTGTTATTATTTTAACTAGGTAACTATTAAATAGTTCTTAACTATTTAATAGCTATTGTACCTGGTTAAAATAATTACCAAGTTACCTGTAAAATAAATATTAATCCTAAAATAGCTATAATATAATTATAATTTATATTGTAGCTATATTAGGATGTATTTTACAGGTAAGTATTTAGCTTTAAATAGGAATAATTTATTTAATAAGAGTTAATTAATTTCGTTAGATTTAAATTATATTTAACTTAGGGGGGTGTTAGTGTTAGGGTTAGACTTAGCTTTAGGGGTTAATCCATTTATTATAGTAGCGGTGAGCTCCGGTCGTCAGATTAGGGGTTAATAATTGAAGTTAGGTGTCGGCGATGTTAGGGAGGGCAGATTAGGGGTTAATACTATTTATGATAGGGTTAGTGAGGCGGATTAGGGGTTAATAACTTTATTATAGTAGCGCTCAGGTCCGCTCGGCAGATTAGGGGTTAATAAGTGTAGGCAGGTGTCGGCGACGTTGTGGGGGGCAGATTAGGGGTTAATAAATATAATATAGGGGTCGGCGGTGTTAGGGGCAGCAGATTAGGGGTACATAAGGATAACGGAGGTGGCGGTGCTTTGCGGTCGGCAGATTAGGGGTTAATTATTGTAGGTAGCTGGCGGCGACGTTGTGGGGGGCAGGTTAGGGGTTAATAAATATAATACAGGAGTCGGCGGGGTTAGGGGCAGCAGATTAGGGGTACATAAGGATAACGTAGGTGGCGGTCGGCAGATTAGGGGTTAAAAAAATTTAATCGAGTGGCGGCGATGTGGGGGGACCTCGGTTTAGGGGTACATAGGTAGTTTATGGGTGTTAGTGTACTTTAGGGTACAGTAGTTAAGAGCTTTATGAACCGGCGTTAGCCCAGAAAGCTCTTAACTCCTGCTATTTTCCGGCGGCTGGAGTTTTGTCGTTAGAGCTCTAACGCTCACTTCAGAAACGACTCTAAATACCGGCGTTAGAAAGATCCCATTGAAAAGATAGGATACGCAATTGACGTAAGGGGATCTGCGGTATGGAAAAGTCGCGGCTGAAAAGTGAGCATTAGACCCTATTTTGAGTGACTCCAAATACCGGCGGTAGCCTAAAACCAGCATTAGGAGCCTCTAACGCTGGTTTTCACGGCTACCGCCGAACTCTAAATCTAGCCGTAAAGTAATGATTAGTGATGAGTCGTGATTTTTCTATACAGAAATAATTTTATGGGGAATTTAATTTGTTTAACATCCCTTTAAGATTTTAGCCAGCTCTTGTCATAGTAAGATATATTGATTTATTTTCTTTACATAAATAAACCCTGAAAACAAAAGAATCTCTGATTCAAAAAAATTCTTCATTATATGGTTATGATTTGTTTTTCTTACAGAGAGAAAAAATAATGAAAGTTAAAAAAAACAAAAAACCTAGAGTATTTATGGAATTTTTAAATCTTGTTATGTTTACATACCAGATGCAATAGACAGTTGCTTCTGAATTTCACACATATGTTAAACTAATACATTCCTGTTTATCCTGCAGAAGCTGAGAGATATGCCTGGGTACAGGTGTTTGTGAAATAGATATTAGCAGTGTTCTTTAGGCCACCAGCTAACTCTCCCTGAGATTGTATTTATTTTCTTTCAGACCTTTAAGGTCAGGAGTCCCATACATTTTGACCCATGTCTTTCCAGTAGAAAGGCCACATTTACTCATTTAAGATTTCTTTGAAATAATATTATATATACATTTATATATATATATATATATATATATATATATATATATATATATATATATATATATATATATATATATATATATATATATATATATATATATATATATATATATCTTAATATTCACATTTATATAGTTAATAACTTTGTGCTTTATCAGAATAATACAGAGAGATCTTCATGAATGACATCCTACAGTGCAGATGTTGAACATAAACAAAAATAATGATTTCCATATATAGAACATTGCTATCTGGAATTGTTCTCTTTTTAAAATGTAACAATAATGCATACACATTTACAGATAGTATTTTAATAAATATTGCATATCTCGTATAGTCAGTTTATTAGTTTATCCAAATGGTGTCCAATGTTTTCACATATGGAGTAAAAAAGACAAATTTCAGCGCCATTAAATTCAGTAGAATTGCAAAATCCACAAATCCACACTGAAATTCAAATTATCATCAGATTTTTTTTCTGGGAAATTCCAAATATATTTTTAATTTATCTGCCCTTTGTACCATGTGACAGTCATCAGCCAATTACAGACTCATATACGTGTATACTGAGAACTCTTGCACATGCTCAGTAGGAGTTGGTGCCTCAGAAAGTGTGCATATAATAGAAGTAAATTGGAAAGTGGTTTAAAACTGCCTGCTCTGTCTGAATCATGAAAGCTTAATTTTGAATTTAGTGTCCCTTTAACAATAAGCAAATAATATATGATATTTTGATCCATTTATATATATTGAATATAAGATATTTTAAATGAGCAGTGATTGAATAATATATACACCATTGTTTTGGCTCACACAAGTGACAGTATCTGGTAATGAGGTAGTGGTATAAATGTGTTAGGTACCCTGTTGTTTCAAAATGCTCTCCTTGGTTGTAAAAGAGAGAAATAAAAACACACACAGTATTCATTTGAAGTAGAGAACTGAATAAAAAGCTGTGCAGGCTACATGGATCATATTTTGCACAATTATTGTTTAACAAATTAAAAATAATGCAATTGAAGATGGCAACCACATATATTAATATGTGTATGAAATAGTGCGCAAGGTGCTGAGTATCAGACTCCTTACAGAAAAAATAGATCCTTCAATCTATTAATGTTTTTAGAGAAAATGGAAGGGGGTGTAAGGGCGCTCAAAGCTAAAGATACCAATTAATAGCTGTGTCACATGAATATGTGAATTGGATAATGCATATGTAAATTAATAACTATATCACATGATTATGTAAATAGAATAATAAAATATTAAATTATAATAATGAGGATATAGACCCAAATAACAATTATATAATTTATTTACACATAAGAATATATTACACCTATAGAGACATCTCTTAATAATAAAAACAAATTTATGAATTAAATTTGGAAGCCAACACTTGATAAAACAATATATTTATGAGCTGAAATCTAAAACTTAAAAATTACAGATCACAGAAAACAGGTATACCTCATGTGTGTTCACAGGTTCACCAGGAAAGTGGAAAAAGGATCCAAATTCGAGGTCACATTAATATACGTATAACACTTTTCTGTGTTCTGTATTTATGTTAAACCGACATGAGTAAAAAATTATAACTATACAGTAAAAAATGTATGCCAAAACAGCGTTTAAGTAAAAAGCCCTTGAGAGTGTTCACAAAGTATATGCCAAAGTCCACAATTCTACGCGTTTCGCTCTCTCCTGATTCTTGATAATGCTCTAGGAGAGAGCGAAACGCATAGAATTATGGGACTGTGTACCTTCTATATAAGTGTTAATGCCTAACACTAGAATTTACTTTCAACCCAGGTTGCTAATATATCCACTACAAATCTTTTTCATTTACAGAACCTCTATAGGTGTAATATATTCTTATGTGTAAATAAATTATATAATTTTTATTTGGGTCTATATCCTCATTATTATAATTTAATATTTTATTATTCTATTTACATAATCATGTGATATAGTTATTAATTTACATATGCATTATCCAATTCACATATTCATGTGATACAGCTACTAATTGGTATCTTTAGCTTTGAGCGCCCTTACACCCCCTCCCATTTTCTCTAACCACAGATATTAACAATGTCAAAGGGCTGGGTTACAAGTGGCACAATATCGTAAGTGCGGGCGCGATATTGCAATATCGCAGCCACGTTTAGTTGCTTACGTATTATAAGTTATAAGTAAACAAGTTCACAATCAAATTTAAAGCGCATCTGTTTAGTGCGACTGAACACCTCACATAAAGGCTAAGACTTAAAATAAAATGTTCACCAAACACAACATACTGTAAATACATTAAAATAAATAGTTACACTCATATAAACACTATCTGATAACAAATTATCATAAAAAAATATGAATGATTTTTTTTTAATGAGTTCAAATATATACAGTATATATATATATATATATATATATATATATATATATATATATATATATATATATATATATATATATATATATAGACACACACATATACAGTATATGTGTGTGTCTAAATATGTGTATGGGTGTGTATGTATGTATGTACAGTATATATATATATATATATATATATATATATATATAATACCGTCCATACCACACAGGTTATACCCTCCAAAGGTCGTCTGCCTGGGTGCTATTATGCCTTAAATATTTCCTGTACAAATGACAGCACTCTCAGGTCTTTTTTCAAAATGAGATCAACAAAATTCTCTTTTTTAATGGAACGTTTTCGAGGAACTTGTCCCCATCATCATCATGCTGATGATGGGGACAAGTTCCTCGAAAACGTTCCATTAAAAAAGAGAATTTTGTTGATCTCATTTTGAAAAAAGACCTGAGAGTGCTGTCATTTGTACAGGAAATATATATATATATATATATATATATATATATATATATATATATATATATATATACATACACAGTATCTCACAAAAGTGAATACACCCCTCACATTTTTGAAAATATTTTATTATATCTTTTCATGTGAGAACACTGAAGAAATGACACTTTGCTACAATGTAAAGTAGTGAGTGTACAGCCTGTATAACAGTGTAAATTTGCTGGCTCAACACACAGCCATTAATGTCTAAACCGTTGGCAACAAAAGTGAGTACACCCCTGAGTGGAAATGTTCAAATTGGGCCCAAAGTGTCAATATTTTGTGTGACTACCATTATTTTCCAGCACTGCCTTAACCCTCTTGGGCATGGAGTTCTCCAGAGCTTCACAGGTTGCCATTGGAGTCCTCTTTCACTCCTCCGTGACGACATCACAGAACTGGTGGATGTTAGAGACCTTGCGCTCCCCCACCTTTCGTTTGAGGATGCCCCACAGATGCTCAATAGGGTTTAGGTCTGGAGACATGCTTGGCCAGTCCATCACCTTTACCCTCAGCTTCTTTAGCAAGGCAGTGGTCGTCTTGGAGGTGTGTGGGGTCATTATCATGTTGGAATACTGCCCTGCGGCCCAGTCTCCAAAGGGGTGGGATAATGCTCTGCTTCAGTATGTCACAGTACATGTTGGCATTCATGGTTCCCTCAATGAACTGTAGCTCCCCAGTGCAGGCAGCACTCATGCAGGCCCAGACCATAACAGTCCCACCACCATACTTGACTGTAGGCACGAAATGCATCTGCATTGAGATCAGCTCTAACACCTGATTGTCTCTGCTGGCTCTTTTTTGCTGGGATGTGATATCTGGCATTCGTTTTAAAGAATTAAATTTGGAACCGTTTTTTTTTTACAAGCTTTGCCTGGAGTTCATTACTTTCACCCCCTCAGAGGGTGCTACGTCTATCCTAGGATTTGTGCGCTATATCTCCACTTTGTGTAAGTGTGTATCCTGTTTGGGGCGTGCCTGGCAGTTTCGCCCGGAGTAGCAGCCAATCGCAGGACCAATCCAAGGGGGTGTGTCCCCGCCCACGCTCCATTGTGTCGGCTCCCTGATCTTGCACCGGATCCACGGCGAGTGCACTACACAGAGCTCCTGTGTAATCTTTCATCTTTAGAACAGGCTTCCTTCTGGGACGACAGCCATGCAGACCAATTTGATGCAGTGTGCAGCATATGGTCTGATCACTGACAGACTGACCCCCACCCCTTCAACCTCTGCAGAAATGCTGGCAGCACTCATACGTATATTTCCCAAAGACAACCTTTGTATATTACGCTGAGTACATGCACTCAACTTCTTTGGTCGATCATGGCGAGACCTGTTCTGAGTGGAACCTGTCCTTTGAAACCACTGTATGGTCTTGCCCACCGTACTGCAGCTCAGTTTCAGGGTCTTGGCAATCGTCTTATAGCCTAGGCCATCTTTATGTAGAGCAACAATTCTTTTAGTGACCAGTATGAGAAAGTGTGAGAGAGATAACACCAAATTTAACACACCTGCTCCCCATTCACACCTGAAACCTTGTAACACTAACAAGTCACATGACACCGGGGAGGGAAAATGGCTAATTGGGCCCAATTTGGACATTTCCACTTAGGGGTGTACTTAGTTTTGTTGTCAACGGTTTAGACATTAATGGCTGTACGTTAAGTTATTTTGAGAGGACAGCAAATTTTGCACTGTTATACAGGCTGTACACTCACTACTTTACATTGTAGCAAAGTGTAATTTCTTCAGTGTTGTCACATGAAAAGATATAATAAAATATTTACAAAAATGTGAGGGGTGTACTCACTTTTGTGAGATACTGTATATACAGTTGCAATCAAAATTATTCAACCCCCATTGCAAATCAAGTTTATTGTAAAAATGTACAGACTTTCAGCTGTTTGCACTGAACAAATCAAACAAAAGCAATTAAAATAGCGCAATACAATGAATGCTTCAAGTGGTTTCCCCAAATGCAACTGAAAATGCAACTTTTAATGAATTCTGCAGTCTCAACATTATTCAACCCCTTCATGGTAAGCATATTTAGAACTTAGTAGAGCACCTTTTTGCTGTTATGACCTGCTGCAAATGAGATGCATAGCCAGACACCAGCTTTTGAGGAACTTTATCCCATTTGTCATGAGCAATGGCCTCCAGTTCAGTAATATTCTTAGGTTTGCGTGCTGCAACCACCTTCTTCAAATCCCACCAGAGATTTTCTATTGGGTTCAAGTCAGGTGACTGTGATGGTCACTGTAGAATCTTCCAGGACTTCTTCTGCAACCAAGTTTTGGTGGAATTTGAGGTATGCTTGGGATTATTATCCTTTTGGAAGGTCTAATAATGCCCAAGCTTCAGCTTCCTCACAGACAGATTGTTGCTTTCTCCTAGGATTTCCTGATACTTCAATGTATCCATCTTGCCCTCCACATGCTGCAGGTTTCCTGTGGCAGAGGATGCACAGCAGCCCCAGAGCATCATCGATCCACCACCATGCTTTTTGTAGGCAGAGTGTTCTTTTCAGTGTATGCTTCATTCTTCTTCCTTCAGACATACTGCTGATACATTGGGCCGAAAAATTCCAGTTTTGTTTCTTCGCTCCACAGAACAGAATCCCAAAACATCTGTGGCTTATTTATATGATTTTAAGCATATTGGAGTCGACTTTTCTTGTGGTTTTGGGTCAGTAGTGTTGGACGTCTTGGGGTTCTGACATAGAAACCTTCTGTGTTTAGTACGCGCTTTACTGTGCAAATTTAAATCTCATTGCCTGTTAACACCAAGTTTTGCTGCAGGTCTTTTACAGTCACTCAAGGGTTTTTCTCAACCTGGCTTCTCAGAAATCTGGTTGCAGCCATTGATAGCTTCCTTTTTCTGCCCCATCCAGGTAGTGTAACAACTGTTACATTGAACTTGCTAACTATGCCTCCAACGGTATCTCTAGGATTATTCAGTGCCTTCACTATCTTTCTGTGTACTGTTTCTTGTTTGTGAAGGGCTGTCATGGTCCTATCTTACACATTCCACCTTAATATATACTTTGCCATATCAAGCCTATACCACCTTAACATTGTCTCCTCCTGCCTATAAAGCCTGCACTGTCTAATTACTCTTTGCTGGTTTATTGAAGTGATTAACTCACAACTCCAGCTTGTATCCTGGTGAAAGAAAGTACTCGGCTGCATTTAAACTACTTCACTTGTACACCTTGGCAAAAGCGCTGCTTGTTGTCTTCCTACCTGGCTTCCTCTGACGTCACTGCAAGCCATTCACTCCTCACACGCTGCTCAGGCCTGGCAGCGTTCCAACTTCACAGCGTGCACAGACTTCCAGCTGCTCTGACACAGCCTTCCGGATCTCAAGCACTCACAGTGCCTTCAGCTTGCAACAAGTATAGCGACACATGAGGTTATCAGGTTCCGTATAAGCTTTTACTTGTTGTGTTCTAAGTCTGCTACTCTCACTACTTCCATATTTAAGCTTGCCATAATATTGACATTCCTCTATGTGTTACACTGTATAAATCTGCCAGCAAGCTACTAGCACTACCATTACTAAATGGTTATATTAACTCCTCACCTGCAGTGTGCCATATTAAACATGCTATGAGTACTAATCAGGGTATTTTCCTTAACTAGTTACTGCTCCTGTCTTGAGAAATATATATCCTTTGTTCTGCCTCTAAAGCATTCCTGTATTCATTACTCTTTGATATTGGAAGCTTATTGAGGCAATATAAATACAGATTAGGATTATATGCTTCCTTACTAGCAAGCATATTTCCCAGTTTGTTACATTAACATATTACCACAGTTCTACTTCTAAAGTACTAAAGATAAGTAAAGCATTGTCACATAAACAAGTGATTTCTTACATAATAAACCAGCCTTAAAAAAAAAAAAAAAAAAAAAAAAAAAAAAAAAAAAAAAAAAAAAAATTTGTAACTATGGAGCCATCAGATGTGGCCCCCCAGCTACATAATTTAAACCAGCGCCTGGACAATTTAACTCAGGCATTTAGAGATATACAGGTGGAAAACCAAAGTCTCAAAGCCTGTCTTAGAGAAGTGTTGGCCAATAGGAATGCTGGAAATGACCACCAGGCTGAGCCCCAGGTTTCTTACCCTGAGAAATTTACTGGTGATAGATCCACTTTTCGCCAGTTCAGAAACGCCTGCCTGTTGTTATTCGATTTAAAACCGAGAACTTATCCTACAGACAGATCCAAAGTATTAACTGTTCTCTCATACCTGCGAGGGGAACCTCGGGCCTGGGCTGACTCATTTTATGAGTCCCAGGACCCAATTCTGAATTCTTTTGATGCCTTCTTAAAGGCTTTATCCAACCTTTATGATGATCCTTATCGTCAGATTACTGCTGAGACTAAACTCAGAGGACTCAAACAGTTAAAAGCTCCAGTGGAGGAGTATATTACTCGTTTCAAGATTTGGGCCAGAGATTCGCTCTGGAATGAGGTCTCTCTCAAGAATCAGTATCGAATGGGGTTGTCAGAGGAAGTAAAGGACGAACTCTCCAGAACTGGCATACCAGATCGCCTAGAGGATTTCTATACTTTAACAACTACTATAGATCGCAGGCTCCGAGAGCGAAGGCAGGAAAAAGGTAGTTCTAGCCACCCCACACGCCGCTTGCTCCCGACTCCGCCTACTGCTACTGCTCCCCCTGACCAGCCTATGGACATTAGCTTTCTGAGAGGACCTCTCACTATGCAAGAAAAGACCAGACGCCGTAATCTCAATCTGTGTATGTATTGTGCTGGTACGCAGCATGTGGTTAAGGATTGTCCCCTGCTTCTGAAGCAAAAGCGAGGTAAGACAAAATCAAATAGTAACTGTCTTCACACAAAGTCAGCTACATCAACTTACTTTACCTTACCTTTACAATTACAGTGGGATCAGCACAGGATCAGCAGTAACGCCATTGTTGATACAGGCGCTTGTACCAATTTCATTGATGTTCGTTTGGTTCATTCTAATAAAATTCCTTTTCAGTTAAAAAGCATTCCACTGCCTCTCAAAGTCATTGACGGGTCACATTTAGCTTCTGGTCCGGTGTCACATCAAACTGTCCCTCTGTTAGTCACAACTCCCTCTGGTCACACTGAAACAATTACTTTCGATATCATATCCTCTCCTATTTACCCTATTGTACTGGGAATCTCTTGGCTTCGTTTACACCAACCCACTCTGCATTGGTCCACTCTTTCTCTCTCCTTCCCCTCCTCTTACTGTTCTAACACTTGCTTCCCTAGGAAACATATTTTGATCACATCCACTCCTGTCATACCAGTTGAATATTCTGATTTTTCAAACGTTTTTGATAAAAAAGAGGCAGAGGTATTGCCTCCCCATAGGGCCTATGATTGCCCCATAGATCTGCTGCCTGGTGCAACCATACCTCATGGTCATATTTATCCCCTCTCAAGACCTGAGTTACAACACCTTAAAACTTATATTACTGAGAATTTAAAAAAAGGGTTCATCCGTCCCTCCACCTCACCTGCAGCAGCAGCTATGTTTTTTGTAAAGAACAAGGATGGGTCTTTACGCCCGATAATAGATTATCGCGAGCTGAACAAAATAACAATAAAAAACAGATACCCACTACCTCTCATCCCAGAACTGATTGAGAGGTTACGTGGCGCCACAGTGTTCACTAAACTAGATCTGAGGGGTGCCTATAACCTTGTCAGAATAAGAGCCGGGGACGAGTGGCTGACCGCATTTAGGACTAGGTATGGTCTCTATGAGTATACGGTTATGCCATTCGGTCTGTGCAATGCCCCGGCGACATTCCAGAACTTCATTAATGATATTTTTAGAGATGTCCTTGACACGTTTTTGGTTGTCTACTTAGACGACATTCTTATTTACTCACCCTCTTTGACAGAACATATACAACATGTCAGGCTTGTGTTGTCTAGACTACAAACACATAGACTCTATGTTAAATTAGAAAAATGTTTGTTTCACGTCACAGAGGTGTCTTTCTTGGGTTATCACATCAGTAAGGGTCAGATAAAGATGGAGGATAACAAAATTTCAGCCATATCATCATGGCCTATACCCTCTTCTGTGAAAGAAGTTCAAAGGTTCTTGGGCTTCGCAAATTTTTATAGACGCTTTATTCAAAACTTTGCTGCCATCACAAAACCCCTGACAAATTTGACTAAGGGAAAGACTCCATTTTGTTGGACACCTGAGGCTCAAACCGCCTTTGACCAATTAAAGCATCTCTTTACCACCTCTCCGATACTCCATCTACCAAACACAAAGTGTCAATTCGTATTAGAGGTTGACGCATCAGAATATGCCATTGGCTCCGTGTTATCCCAGAGATCCACTCCTAAGGACTCATTACATCCTGTGTCTTATTTCTCTAGGCTCCTGACACCAGCTGAGCTGAATTATCCAGTTGGTGAAAAGGAGTTGTTGGCTATTAAGTCATCCTTTGACCAATGGAGGCATTTATTGGAGGGTACGGAGCAACCTATAGTGATATTTACTGATCATAAGAATCTACAGTATCTCCAGACAAACAGAACTCTTTCTGCTCGACAGCTCCGCTGGAGCCTCTACTTCTCTCGTTTCTCCTTCCACATTGCCTACCGTCCTGGCATACGGAATGGAAAGGCAGATGCTTTATCTAGAAGGGATAAAAAGCCTGAGTCTACTCAATTTCCATCCACCATCATTCCAAAATCTTCTTTTGTAGGTCTTCTATCAAATGATCTCACAGATCTAAAAACACATCAACAACAAGACATTACTAAAACCGCTTACACGCTTACCCCTGATAATGCTGGAATCCTCTACAAGGATTCAAGGCTATATGTTCCACCCTCGCTGCGAGATCAGGCAGTGTCCATTGCCCATGATTCATTATTAGCAGGTCATATGGGTATACACAAGACACTTGACCTTCTACAGAGGTATTTTTGGTGGCCTTCTATGAGAACCACTGTTAAAGAATACATCAAACTCTGCGTTACCTGTCAAACCTGTAAGCCCTCACACCAACCACCTCTGGGTTTACTACAGAACCTCCCTATTCCCGAATTTCCGTGGACTTCTGTCTCCATGGACTTTGTAGTTGATTTGCCTAAATCTGAAGGTTACACCGTCATTTTTGTTGTTGTGGATCTCATGTCAAAGATGGCACATTTCATTCCAACCGAAACTCTACCCACTGCACAAAAATCAGCTCAGTTATTTCTTAGAGAGATTATTCGTTTACATGGAATACCCACTACAGTACTCAGCGACAGAGGCTCACAATTCACCTCAAAATTTTGGAGACATCTTTGTACCTCACTAGACATACATCAGTGTTTGACCACATCGTACCACCCACAGACCAATGGACAGTGTGAGAGAACCAACCAGTGGCTGGAGCAATTTTTACGTTGCTACTGTTCCCACAAACAAGAATCTTGGGCCACGTACCTCCCACATGCTGAGTTTGCATATAATAATACCACCAATACTTCTACGGGGTTTTCTCCCTTTTATATCAATTCAGGCTACCATCCCCGATTTCATCCATTGCCTATGACACACTCACCTTGTCCTCAGGTGAATGATCTCGTCAATTCCATCAAGCAGACTTACGTCGCCATACAGGATAACATCAAGCAAGCACAGGCCACCCAAAAGAGGTTCTATGACCTACGCCATCGCCCTCATCCTACCTACGCTGTAGGACAAAAAGTCTGGTTATCGGCAAAGAATCTGAGGATTCCAACTCCTTGCAAGAAGTTTAACAAACTTTTTGTTGGTCCTTTTTCTATCATTGCTCTTCCAAACCCGGTTACGGTGACTCTACAGCTTCCTCCCACTTACCGCATTCACCCGACGTTTCATGTGTCCCTCATCAAGCCTTGCTACTCTTCTACCCCTCTATCAGCCACTTCCCTGGGTTCTCCTACCCCGGATCCTGAGTACGAGGTCCAGGCCATTCTGGACTCTAGACGTTGGCATGGTGAACTGCAGTATCTGGTTCATTGGTCTGGGTACGACTCTTCGGAGGACTCTTGGGAACCCGCTTCGAATCTCTCTGCAGATAGGTTGGTCTCTTTGTTTCATCGGAGGCATCCGGATCGTCCTTCTCCCTGAAACCTCTTTGATGTTTCCTTGGGGGGGGAGTATGTCATGGTCCTATCTTACACATTCCACCTTAATATATACTTTGCCATATCAAGCCTATACCACCTTAACATTGTCTCCTCCTGCCTATAAAGCCTGCACTGTCTAATTACTCTTTGCTGGTTTATTGAAGTGATTAACTCACAACTCCAGCTTGTATCCTGGTGAAAGAAAGTACTCGGCTGCATTTAAACTACTTCACTTGTACACCTTGGCAAAAGCGCTGCTTGTTGTCTTCCTACCTGGCTTCCTCTGACGTCACTGCAAGCCATTCACTCCTCACACGCTGCTCAGGCCTGGCAGCGTTCCAACTTCACAGCGTGCACAGACTTCCAGCTGCTCTGACACAGCCTTCCGGATCTCAAGCACTCACAGTGCCTTCAGCTTGCAACAAGTATAGCGACACATGAGGTTATCAGGTTCCGTATAAGCTTTTACTTGTTGTGTTCTAAGTCTGCTACTCTCACTACTTCCATATTTAAGCTTGCCATAATATTGACATTCCTCTATGTGTTACACTGTATAAATCTGCCAGCAAGCTACTAGCACTACCATTACTAAATGGTTATATTAACTCCTCACCTGCAGTGTGCCATATTAAACATGCTATGAGTACTAATCAGGGTATTTTCCTTAACTAGTTACTGCTCCTGTCTTGAGAAATATATATCCTTTGTTCTGCCTCTAAAGCATTCCTGTATTCATTACTCTTTGATATTGGAAGCTTATTGAGGCAATATAAATACAGATTAGGATTATATGCTTCCTTACTAGCAAGCATATTTCCCAGTTTGTTACATTAACATATTACCACAGTTCTACTTCTAAAGTACTAAAGATAAGTAAAGCATTGTCACATAAACAAGTGATTTCTTACAAGGGCGATTATCTTTTTTCTTAACTTTGTGGATCATTCTTTTTACTTAGCCGTATTTCTAACATGCAGTCAAACGTGACACTTTACAAACCTCTAGCCAGTTCAGGTATTTCATGTGTTCAGCTCAAGCACACCTGGTGCAACTATTGAAGCCCTTAATTAGTTGCATCAGGTGTGCTTGAGACATCACCTGTTTTGCATATTTGTGCTGTTGTGAGGGATTCTATACAGGAGGGTTGAATAATTTTGAGACTGCAGAATTCATTAAAAGTTGCATTTGCAGTTGAATTTGGGGAAACCACTTGAAGCATTCATTCGCCTAGATTTAGAGTTCTGCGGCCAAAGGGGTGCGTTAGCTACGCGTGCTTTTTTCTGGCTGCACCTTTTAAATACCGCTGGTATTTAGAGTTCACAGAATGGCTGCATTAGGCTCCAAAAAAGGAGCGTATAGCATATTTACCGCAACTTCAACTCTCGATACCAGCAGTGCTTACCGACGCGGCCAGCTTCAAAAACGTGCTCGTGCACGATTCCCCCATAGAAAACAATGGGGCTGTTTGAGCTGAAAAAAAAACCTAACACCTGCAAAAAAGCCGCGTTCAGCTCCTAACGCAGCCCCATTGTTTTCTATGGGGAAACACTTCCTACGTCTGCACCTAACACCCTAACATGTACCCCGAGTCTAAACACCCCTAACCTTACACTTATTAACCCTTAATCTGCCGCCCCCGCTATCGCTGACCCCTGCATATTATTATTAACCCCTAATCTGCCGCTCCGTACACCGCTGCCACCTACATTATACTTATGTACCCCTAATCTGCTGCCCATAACACCGCCGACCCCTATATTATATTTATTAACCCCTAATCTGCCCCCCTCAACGTCGCTTCCACCTGCCTACACTTATTAACCCCTAATCTGCCGAGCGGACCGCACCGCTACTATAATAAAGTTATTAACCCCTAATCCGCCTCACTCCCGCCTCAATAACACCTATAATAAATAGTATTAACCCCTAATCTGCCCTCCCCAACATCGCCGACACCTAACTTCAATTATTAACCCCTAATCTGCCGACCGAATCTCGCCGCTACTGTAATAAATGGATTAACCCCTAAAGCTAAGTCTAACCCTAACACTAACACCCCCCTAAATTAAATATAATTTAAATCTAACGAAATAAATTAACTCTTATTAAATAAATTATTCCTATTTAAAGCTAAATACTTACCTGTAAAATTAACCCTAATATAGCTACAATATAAATAATAATTATATTATAGCTATTTTAGGATTTATATTTATTTTACAGGTAACTTTTTTATTTATTTTAAAGAGGTACAATAGCTATTAAATAGTTAAGAACTATTTAATAGCTAAAATAGTTAAAATAATTACAAAATTACCTGTAAAATAAATCCTAACCTAAGTTACAATTAAACCTAACACTACACGATCAATAAATTAATTAAATAAAATACCTACAATTATCTACAATTAAACCTAACACTACACTATCAATAAATTAATTAAATACAATATCTACAAATAAATACAATGAAATAAACTAAATAAAGTCCAAAAAATAAAAAAGAACTAAGTTACAAAAAATAAAAAAATATTTACAAACACTAGAAAAATATTACAACAATTTAAACTAATTACACCTAATAAAATAACAAAGACCCCCAAAATAAAAAAATGCCCTACCCTATTCTAAATTAAAAAAGTTCAAAGCTCTTTTACCTTACCAGCCCTGAACAGGGCCCTTTGCGGGGCATGCCCCAAAGAATTCAGCTCTTTTGCCTGTAAAAAAAACACATACAATACCCCCCCCCAACATTACAACCCACCACCAGCATACCCATAATCTAACCCAACCCCCCCTTAAATAAACCTAACACTAAGCCCCTGAAGATCTTCCTACCTTATCTTCACCATACCAGGTTCACCGATCCGTCCTCAGAAGTCTTGATCCAAGCCTCGGAAGTGTTAATCCAAGCCCAAGTGGGGTGCTGAAGAGTGTCGTCCATCCTCTGGCTGAAGTCTGGATCCAAGCGGCGGCTGAAGAACTCCATCATCGGGCTGAAGTCGGAAGTCCATCATCGGGATGAAGTCTTCTATCATCGCATCTTCAATCTTCTTTCTTCTGGAGCGGAGCCGAGCCATCTTCTTTCCAACCGACGCAGATCCAACCTCTTCAACCGACGCCTACTCGCCGAATGACGGTTCCTTTAAATGACGTCATCCAAGATGGCGTCCCTCGAATTCCGATTGGCTGATAGGATTCTATCAGCCAATCGGAATTAAGGTAGGAAAATTCTGATTGGCTGATGGAATCAGCCAATCAGAATCAAGTTCAATCCGATTGGCTGATCCAATCAGCCAATCAGATTGAGCTCGCATTCTATTGGCTGTTCCGATCAGCCAATAGAATGCGAGCTCAATCTGATTGGCTGATCGGATCAGCCAATCGGATTGAACTTGATTCTGATTGGCTAATTCCATCAGCCAATCAGAATTTTCCTACCTTAATTCCGATTGGCTGATAGAATCCTATCAGCCAATCGGAATTCGAGGGACGCCATCTTGGATGACGTCCCTTAAAGGAACCGTCATTCGTCGGGAAGTCGTCAGTGAAGATGGATGTTCTGCATCGGCGGGATGAACATGGATCCGGAAGAAAGAAGATTGAAGATGCCGCTTGATAGAAGACTTCAGCCGGATCATGGACCTCTTCAGCTCCCGCTTGGATGAAGACTTCAGCCGGATCATGGACATCTTCAGCCCCCCGCTTGGGCTTGGATCAAGACATCGGAGCCAGGACGGATCGGTGTGATACCCGGCGAGGTGAAGATAAGGTAGGAAGATCTTCAGGGGCTTAGTGTTAGGTTTATTTAAGGGGGGTTTGGGTTAGATTAGGGGTATGTGGGTGGTGGGTTGTAATGTTGGGGGTGGTATTGTGTTTTTTTTACAGGCAAAAGAGCTGAATTCTTTGGGGCATGCCCCGCAAAGGGCCCTGTTCAGGGCTGGTAAGGTAAAAGAGCTTTGAACTTTTTAAATTTAGAATAGGGTAGGGCATTTTTTTATTTTGGGGGTCTTTGTTATTTTATTAGGGGGCTTAGAGTAGGTGTAATTAGTTTAAAATTGTTGTAATATTTTTCTAATGTTTGTAAATATTTTTTTATTTTTTGTAACTTAGTTCTTTTTTATTTTTTGTACTTTAGTTAGTTTATTTCATTGTATTTATTTGTAGATATTGTATTTAATTAATTTATTGATAGTGTAGTGTTAGGTTTAATTGTAGATAATTGTAGGTATTTTATTTAATTAATTTATTGATCGTGTAGTGTTAGGTTTAATTGTAACTTAGGTTAGGATTTATTTTACAGGTAATTTTGTAATTATTTTAACTATTTTAGCTATTAAATAGTTCTTAACTATTTAATAGCTATTGTACCTGGTTAAAATAAATACAAAGTTACCTGTAAAATAAATATAAATCCTAAAATAGCTATAATATAATTATAATTTATATTGTAGCTATATTAGGGTTTATTTTACAGGTAAGTATTTAGCTTTAAATAGGAATAATTTATTTAATAAGAGTTAATTTATTTTGTTAGATTTAAATTATATTTAACTTAGGGGGGTGTTAGTGTTAGGGTTAGACTTTAGGGGTTAATCCATTTATTACAGTAGCAGCGAGATTTGGTCGGCAGATTAGGGGTTAATAATTGAAGTTAGGTGTCGGCGATGTTAGGGAGGGCAGATTAGGGGTTAATACTATTTATGATAGGGTTATTGAGGCGGGAGTGAGGCGGATTAGGGGTTAATAACTTTATTATAGTAGCGGTGCGGTCCGCTCGGCAGATTAGGGGTTAATAAGTGTAGGCAGGTGGAGGCGGCATTGAGGGGGGCAGATTAGGGGTTAATAAATATAATATAGGGGTCGGCGGTGTTAGGGCCAGCAGATTAGGGGTACATAGGGATAATGTAGGTAGCGGCGGTTTACGGAGCGGCAGATTAGGGGTTAATTATTGTAGGTAGCTGGTGGCGACGTTGTGGGGGCAGGTTAGGGGTTAATATAATATAGGGGTCGGCGGTGTTAGGGGCAGCAGATTAGGGGTACATAAGTATAACGTAGGTGGCGGTCGGCAGATTAGGGGTTAAAAAAATTTAATTGAGTGGCGGCGATGTGTGGGGACCTCGGTTTAGGGGTACATAGGAAGTTTATGGGTGTTAGTGTACTTTAGAGCACAGTAGTTAAGAGCTTTATAAACCGGCGTTAGCCCAGAAAGCTCTTAACTACTGACTTTTTTCTGCGGCTGGAGTTTTGTCGTTAGATTTCTAACGCTCACTTCAGCCACGACTCTAAATACCGGCGTTAGAAAGATCCCATTGAAAAGATAGGATACGCAAATGACGTAAGAGGATCTGCGGTATGGAAAAGTCGCGGCTGGAAAGTGAGCATTAGACCCTTTCCTGACTGACTCCAAATACCAGAGGGCGGTAAAAACCAGCGTTAGGAGCCTCTAAGCTATTTCAATTGCTTTTCTTTGATTTGTTCATTGCAAACTGCTGAAAGTCTATGAATGTTGACAATAAACCTGATTTGCAATAGGGGTTTGAATAATTTTGATTATAACTGTGTGCGTATATATATATATATATATATATATATATATATATTTATTTATAAAACAGCAGCGTGTTTATGCACTCCCACTATCTCATATCAACTGCCAGGGTGCTCTAGTGGAATAATAGCAAAAATAGAAATAAGCAATCACTGGTCTTTGGATAGCAAAGTCACCAAAAAATCTTTATTGCGTGCTGTGACGTTTCGGGACAAAGCACAGTCCCTTCCTCTGAAACGACACAGCACGCAATAAAGATTTTTTGGTATCTTTGTTATCCAAAGACCAGTGAGTGCTTATTTCTAGATATGTGCATGGCGAAAAAATTCGGTTCGGATTGATTCAGAATTTTTCGAATTTCGATTCGGACCGATTCAAATTCGGATTCATTCGTATTTGAAGAAATTCGGCTGGATTCGGTTCGATTCGGTTTGGAAATTCGGAATTTCAGTAAGTGTTAGGTGGGATTAGACTAGTATTATGTACAGTATATTAGGTGTAACCCATAGCAGAGTGATATAACCTAATATACTGTACAATACTAGTGTAATCCATGGCCATCCAAATAAATCCGAATAAATCCAAACTAATTCAGATTTATTCGGTAGATTCGGCAGTATTTTAATTTGAAAATTTCGATCCGAAACGAATAGCACTTATTTCTATTTTTGCTATTATTCCACTAGAGCACCCTGGCAGTTGATATAAAATAGTGGGAGTGCATAAACACGCTGCTTTTTTATAAATATATATATATTAGAGATGTGCATTCAGCAGTTTTGTTTACTGCCAAATGTAGAAGTAGGAGGCTGCTGTCGGTATTCGGCTCTTTTTGGAGCAGAATATCCTCTTGTGCAAGTAAAACACACTAAGCTCTGGACGCACAGATCTTAGTGTGTTTCACTTGCACAAGAAGACAAGTGTGTACATTATTTGTAGCTTTGTTATACAAGGCAAAACACTGCTGCCATAAAGTACTAAAGACACGTGCACACTACTGAGCTCTTATGAGCCTACCTAGTTTTACTCTTCAATAAAAGAAACTAGCAGCTAGATTACAAGTCTGTGCGTTCGTCTTTTAATGCTGAAAATGTGGTATTTTCAGCGTTAAAACAGTAACGCAGCCATTACAAGTCTTGTTGGTATAGGTGTACTGCAAGCCTTTTAGCCTGTAACGCAACAATCGTACCGCACTCTTAAAAATTATGTTTTTTTAATGGGATTCCCATAGTGCTGCCATTACGAGTTTTGCGGTGAGGCTAAAAAACCTGCGTTACAGTCTAAAACGACAAGATCCATACCGTTATCTAAAGTCAGTAGTTATGAGTTTTACACTACAAATCTGTAACATTAAACTCATAACTAAAGTGTTAAAAAGTACACTAACACCCATAAACTACCTATTAACCCCTAAACCGAGGCCCTCCCACATCGCAAACACTATTTAAAATGTATTAATCCCTAATCTGATGCTCCCGACATCGCCAGCACTTTAACCCCTATTCCGCAGCTTCCTGACATTGTCACCACTATAATAAACTTATTAACCTCTAAACCGCTGCCCTCCTGCATTGCAAACACTATTCAAATATAATTAACCCCTAATCTTCCGCCCGCCCACATCGCCCCCACTATACTAAAGTTATTAAGCCCTACACCGCTGCCACTATAATAAACCTATTAACCCCTAAACTGCAAGCACATCACAACAAAATATACTAAACTAAACTATTAACCCCTAAACTGAAAGCTCCCACATCGCAATAAACTAATTTAAACTAGTAACCCCTAAACCTAACAACCCCCTAACTTGATCAAAATTACAATTTTCCTATCTTAAATTAAATTAAAACTTATTGTCAAATTAAAAAAACTAAGTTTAAACTAACAATTAAACTAATATAGCTATTAAACTAAAATTAAACTACCAAATAAATAAAACTAAACTACACAATAAAAAAAATCCTAACACTACTCTAAAAATTACAAAGTATCTAATTACAATTTTTTTTCCAAATTACAAAAAATAAAAAACGAAATTATCAAAAAGAAAAAAGAATTACACCTAATCTAATAGCCCTATCAAAATAAAAAAGCCCACCCAAAATAAAAAAAAAACCCTAGCCTACAATAAACTACCAATAGCTCTTAAAAGGGCTTTTTGTGGGGCATTGTACAAAAGATATCAGCTCTTTTACCTGTAAAAAAAATACAAGGACCCCCCCAACAGTAAAACCCACCACCCAACCAACCCCCCAAAATAAAAAACCTAACTCTAAAAAAAACTTAAGCTACCCATTGCCCTGAAAAGGGCATTTGGATGGGCATTGCCCTTAAAAGGGCATTTAGCTCTTTTACATTGCCCAAACCCTAAACTAAAAAAAAAACAAAAAACAAAAAAAACCTTTTTTTATTTTCTTAATTTTGAAAGGGCTATTAGATTAGGTGTAATTCTTTTTTATTTTTGATAATTTATTTTTTTATTTTTTGTAATTTAGTGTTTTTTTATTTTTTGTAATTTTAGATTTTAGTGTAAGGCAGGTTAGGTTTTATTTCACAGGTAAGATTGTATTTATTTTAACTAGGTAGTTAGTAAATAGTGAATAACTATTTACTAACTAGTCTACCTAGTTAAAATAAATACAAACTTACATGTGAAATAAAAATAAAACCCAAGCTAGCTACAATATAACTATTATATAACTATTAGTTATATTGTAGCTAGCTTAGGTTTTATTTCACAGGTAAGTATGTTTTTAGTTTTAAATAGTAATTATTTAGTTATTAATTGTAAGTTTAATTTAGCTCTATTTTAATTATGTTAAAGTTAGGGGGTTTTAGGGTTAGGGTTACATTAGGGTTAGGTTTAGGGGGTTAATAGTTTAATTTAGGTTGTTGCGATGTGGGGGGCTGGCGGTTTAGGGGTTAATAGGTTTATTTAGTGGTAGTGATGTTGGAGGCTAGTGGTTTAGGGGTTAATAACTTTATTTAGTTGCGGCGATGTTGGGGTGTGGCAGAATAGGGGTTAATAACTTTAGTATAGTGGCGGCGATATCGGGAGCAGCAGATTAGGGGTCAATAGATTTATTTAGGTGGCGGCGATATCAGAAGCGGCAGATTAGGGGTTAATAGCTTTATTTAGGTGGTGGCGATATCGGGGGTGGGTAGGTGTAGGCGATGTCGGTGGGGGGCAGATTAGGGGTGTTTAGACTCGGGGTTTATGTTAGGGTGTTAGGTTTACACGTTAGTTTTCATTCCCCATAGACTTCAATGGGGCTGCATTACGGAGCTTTTCTTTGCGCGATCGCAGGTGTTAGGTTTTTTTCTGACACCTTCTCCCCATTGATGTCTATGGGGGAAGCATGCACGAGCACGTCAAAACAGCACAAGCCGGGTTTTTTAAACTTGTAATGGCTGCGCAATAGGGGGTTAAATAACGCAACTTTTGTTGCGTTCGTTACTTTCCCTATAGCGCTCAAAACTCGTAATCTAGCTGTCTGAGAACAAAGCAAATTTGATAACAGAAGTACATTGGAAAGTCGCATAAAATTGCATGCTCTATCCATGAAAAGTTTAATTTTGACTTTACTGTCCCTTTAAAGCCTTACCGGCTGTCACTCATTTAGCAACCCAATAAAGCTCTGCTGTTTGGTGAACTCAGTGCTCATTTATTAAAGAACTATCCTTGAGTTAAGTCCTGTGTATGAATCTTGGTTGCCTTGTTTCCCGTTTATGAACTATTACTGTCTGCCCGGACCTCTTGTTTGTTAAACTGTTTATAAACCTTTGTTGCCTGTCCTGACCTTGGAACGTTTAACCTTGCTTTTGGATTTTCCTTCTGAACCACGCTCTCCTATGTTGTCTAGTCATTGTGCTAGCTGTACTCTGCTACTGGACTCCCATTCTTTTTTATTTTTTAATGGCCACTAAAGAGCTGATTGCCCTTTTAAGGGCAATGCCCATACAAATGCCCCTTTAGGTTTTTTTAGACTTAGGTTTTTCTTTGGGGGGGTTGGTTTGGTTGGGTGTTTTACTGTTAGGGAGTACTTTGTAATTTTTTTTTATGTAAAAGAGCTGTTTAACTTAGGGCAATGCCATACAAAAGGCCCTTTGGTAGTTTATTGTCAGATTAGGGGGTGTTTTTATAGGGGTATTAGATTAGTTTGTATTATTTTGGATAATTTGGTTTATTATTTTTTGTAATGTTAGATTTTTTTTATTTTTCATAATTTTAGTTTTTTTTGTTATGATTTTTTTTATTTTTTCATAGTGTTAGGATTTTTTAATTTTGTAACAAGTTTTTTTTTTTAGTTTATTTTAGTTTTTTAAAATAGTAATGTTAGGTTAATTTATAGTTTAAGCTTAGTTTTTTTTATTTGACAGGTACGTTTTTATTTATTTTAAGATAGTTAGTATATTGTAACTTTAATTTAAAGTTAGGGGGTGTTAAGTTAGGGGGTTTAGGGGATAATAGTTTAATTTAGTGTGTTACGATGTGGGGGGCCGGTGGTTTAGGGGTTATTAGGTTTAGTTTAGCATTTGGGATGTGGGGGGCCGGCGGTTTAGGGGTTAATAGGTTTATTATAGTAGTTGCGATGTGGGGGGGCAGATTAGGGGTTAATAGGTTTATTATAGTAGTTGCGATTTGGGGGGGCGGCGGTTTAGGGGTCAATAGGTTTATTTTAGTAGTTGCGATGTGGGGGCTGGTGGTTTAGGGGTTAATAGGTTTATTATAGTAAAGTTGGCGGATTAGGGGTATTTAGACTAGGGGTTTATGTTAGGGTGTTAGGTTTTTACATAACCTTCTTGTCTTCATAGACATAAATGGGGATTGCGTTATAGCGATTGCTATTCCGCAACCGCAGGTATTAGTTTTTTTCTAACACTTTTTCTCCATTGATGTCACAAGATTAATCATAATTTGGTACTCTTGCAACTAAAAATATGTCCTTATCACCCATAGGACCAAAATAAGATATCATAAGACCCCTCATTTAAAAAAAGAGGATACTATTACTACCTGGCTTTGACTGTGCAAAACTGGGGAATGGGTAATAAAGGGATTATCTATCTTTTTAAAGAATACATTTTTTTGAGTTGACTGTCCATGTAATTCTGTTATTATGTCTCTATATTTTAATACAAATATTTAGCATTGTAGACCCCTACTTATGTACCCAGCACCATGGAGTTTTGCAGTGCTATTCAAATAAATGATAATAATAATTATAAAAAATAGTGTATTTACCGAATAAATTGCTTAGGAGAAAGGCAATAAACTAATTTGGTCAGTAAAATCAAATTGACCCATGGAATTGAATTAAATCCACCCATGCGTCACCCCAGTGTTAATCCCACAAAAAACTGTAACATATTTATATTTTGCGGTCATTTAGGCAGCTACCAATGAGGGATTAATTCCTATACCAGTCTCTTGGCCTGATTAAAAAAAAAGTCTCTGGGCTGGTGAGATTCTATACGAATGCTCGCCAGTCCTTCTATTTCCCTAGGGGCATTTTATTAAAGTCACTCTCGCTAAGGGGATTAAACAATTGCAATATCTCAAAAAACAACGTAACTATTCCACTTTAAATGTGTCTTGTAGTGACTGCCAAACAGAATATATATACAACAATCCAGACAAATTGGAATAGATGATTTTAAATATCTCAAAAACTATTTTACGTCATATTTTCCAGTTTTATAGGGATTACCAAGCCAAACACTTAAACCACATTTCAAGAAAAATTTTCATTCAGATCCAAAGATATCACTTCATTAAAAAAGCCAGCTAATGTTTCACTAATTCCTTTGGAATTGTGCAAAAAAAGACCATTGGGAAACAAATATCTGAAAATACTACTGTTTGCTTTCACACAGTATTCAGAAAAAGAAAACAAAACAAAGTTATCAACACCACAACTCAGACAAATCCATTCAGGGTTTTTTTCTGGAGGCAATTACAAAAATTTTCATGAAATGGAGACATAAAAAATACCCAAGAAGCTAAAAAACTCCAAGGGACACTGTACACTAGAGTTTTCTTTGCATAAATGTTTTGTAGATGATCCATTTATATAGCCCATCTGGGAGTATTTTTGTAAAAATGTATAGTTTTGCTTATTTCTTTTATTAACATTGTGCTGATTTTCAGACTCCTAACCAAGCCCCACAGTGTCAGATGTATACTGATGTCTACAGACTGCTGTTGTGTTCTGCTTATGTTATCTGTCTTTTCATATGCAGGGGAGGGGAGGGGGAATGTATGCTCTTTTTGTTTCCCCAGCCCCCTTCCTTTTTTATATATTTATTTATTAGTTGAATACATAAACTACAATAATAAATGATAAGATCACATTGAAACAAATTAAGAAAGTGCTTTCCCAGGAGTAAGAACTATATACATTAAACAGAATAAATGTCAACGGAAAAAAATGCTTTCCCAGCAGTAAGAAATATATTCATTGAACAGAATAAATGTCAACGGGAAAAGAAAAGCATCATTTTACTCTTATCTTAAGTAACAACTACCAACTCTTTTTACTGTTATTCATAAACAAAACTAAACACAATAAAACAACCAAAAACGCTTCCCTTTCTTCCCCTCTTCTCCTTCCTTCCTTCCTTCCTTCCTTCCTCCCTCTCTCTCTCCTCCTCCCCTCTCCACCGTGTTCCTCCTCCTCCCTTCTTCCCAATCTTATGTGAAGTTTGAATGTAGATAAGAAATTCCCCTCCATGTCAATTGGGTGTTGAGAAACTAACCTAACAGAAAAGACCCGGATACTATAAAGCCAGCTTTAAAAGGACAGTTCACCCAAAAACTTTCTCCCCTTTAAATTATTCCCAATGATCCTTTTTACCTGCTAGAGTGTATTAAATTGGTTGCAAGTAGCTCCTTTACTCATATTTCAGCATTTGAAATAGCTGATTTAGCTTGTGGTTTCCCAACCTATACTGAAAGTTTTGATACTGGCGTATATGCTATTGACAAGCCTAAGTAAACACAGCCAGCAGAAGAGATTACACCCTCAGTGGGGGCATAATAGTTAAGTAATAAAATAATAATTTTCCATTGTTCTCTCTATGTATTGAGCTTTGGTGTTCCAGACAAATATAAGATAAGGAAGCAAGTCTGTGTACATGAAAGTGATAACATAATGAGATCTGATATTACCTGAAGCTCAACCCATTGTAATAGGCTGTGGTTTCAAAGCACAAAACCAGCTACTTCAGATACACAAATAAACCCGAAAATGCAATTTCTCAAATATTTTATACTCTGCAGTTGATATAACAAGTCATTTAAAATACATTTATGGAAAAACAATTTTACAGTGTACATCTCTAATTGAATATTCAATGGTTGAAGTCTAATAATATCTGACCACTTAGCAAGGAAAGCTTTAAATTGTCTTTCATTATTTGGTTCAAGGTTTAACTGCTCTATAAATAATTGTGAAGTCATTTTTTAACCAAATTCTGCTATACTCGGATATTTTTTTGCTTTCCAGTGTTGTAGTATTAACTTCCTAGCAATCTGTATTGCTGTAGTAATTAAGTCATACTCTTCCTTTGCGTATTGTTTTGAAAAAATAAAAAAAGAAGACACTCTCTACGGTGAAAGTTACAGATTGACTCAGAACTTTCATAAGCCAGAAGGCAACTTTTTTCCAGAACTGACCAATCCTCGCACAATACCAGAAATAATGAAGTATATCCGCACGGGGGTGGGGGGGGGGGGGTGGAGCCATGGAAACAGTTCCCTTTAGTATTTTTATACCATTTGGCTAGTAGCCTAAAAAAAAAGTTCAACCATTTATTGGTAAGGGTATCTAGGTGGACTTTACCATATTCCTTCATGATTATTTTATACCATATTGATATTGCGTGGTAGCCAGCCTGATAAATTTGAATACCACTTTTTATTATCCCAAGATCCCAACTACTAGGTTGGTTTTGTGTTAACTGGTCATAAAAATGTCTAACCTGTAGAAACGCAAAAAAGTATTGTCTAGGGAGATCATATTCTTCTTGAATTTGGCTAAAAGATTTAATCGCCCCAGTCTCTTTATCCCTTAATTGTACTAAGTATTCTAATTCTTTCCTTTTCCAGACATGGAAAATACCATAGCTCAGACCTGGAATAAAGTCTAGATGCCCTAGAATGGGAAAGAACTTGGATTTACTATAGTTTATCTTGAGATCTGAACAGTATTTTTGCCAGGCTTTAACTATATTACTGATAATTTTAATATTCAGTATAGATGGTGGAGGCTTAGCTGCAGGGATATGTAAAATTGCTTTTAACCCAAAGGGCTGTATTAAACTATTCTCCATATCCACTAAGGAACATTTATTTTTTCCTGTAATCCAGTCTATTGCTATTTTAAGCATTGAGACCTGATTATATAATTTAAGGTTTGGGAGTCCATATCCTCCAACTTCTTTATCTAAGTAAAGAATCTTTTTTGCTAAACGCGCCCTTCTCTTCCCCCAAATGAATGAATTACATTATTTGTCATAGTTCTGCAGGTCTTTATTCTTAATGAAAATTGGCAAGTTTTGTAGAATATATAAGAGACGTGGAAATAAAAATATTTTTAATATCATAATCTTAGCCGTTACTGAAATAGGTAGTGGTTTCCATTTTTCTATTAAGCTTTTGCTTTCTTGAAAAAATTTACCTTAATTCAATGCTAATGCTTGTCTAAGTCTAACCGCTAACGGTTCAATTGACAGATTGAATAAAAGCGGCGAAATAGGGCAACCTTGTCTAGTTCCTTTTGTCAAAGTTATTTTTGGAGATAGATGCCCATTTACCAAGAGAGAAGAATATGGTGAATTATAAATCAGTTTAACAAAATTAAGAAAATTACCCGTTAAATCAAACTGCGTTAAAGACGTAAATAGATGGTCCAAAACAATTGTGTCAAATGCTTTCTCAGCGTCTAGGGTTAACAGGGTCAGGTCTGGGTCAGACAATTTAAATCCCTTTTTAGCTAGATTCCAGTAATTGAAAAAAGATAAAACACAGAGGCGCCAAACATGGCCTAGTATAGCCAAAAAACAGATGATAAAATCCACAAGGTAGCGATTAGATACTCACAATGGAGGCGCACCCATTGGTGCTTATGAAGCAGTCTGGATCCTCTCAGTGGTCCAGCTCACTGGTATACTTCTCGGGTCAAATAGTGGTCCTTGGTCGTGGTGATTAGCAGGTTCCTGAGTGAACACAAAATATGCAAACCATAGCCCAGTAACGTTTAGACAAGTGAGTGGTAAACTGAGCAATCTTACTTACAAGATCCAAAGCACCAGCAGGTGCATATACTGCAAACTGGAACCAAACAGTCGCCCAGTAGACTGATCCCTCCAGGTGATAACAGGATAACTCTCAGGTGCCAGAGAGTTAGCAGCATACAAATGATATAAAAGGTGTCCAAAAAGCAAGTGTATTTCTGTAAAAATCTTTATTACAAAGCGACGCGTTTCTCAGCTAAAACAAGCTGTTTCCTCAGGCTAAAACATTATAAAAACACATTCAGATTACACTTGCTTTATACAAAACTATACTAATTGATTAACCAATCAGATTGTTCAAACCTTAATGGTCATTAAGTGTTAGCACCTGTTTGCTGAAGGGTTGGTATGGCAACCTAGAGCCCTAACATAATTCAGTGTGAATACCAAAGCTTCAGCAGACCAAACTAATAACATAAATCATCATATGTTATTAGTTTGGTCTGCTGAAGCTTTGGTATTCACACTGAATTATGTTAGGGCTCTAGGTTGCCATACCAACCCTTCAGCAAACAGGTGCTAACACTTAATGACCATTAAGGTTTGAACAATCTGATTGGTTAATCAATTAGTATAGTTTTGTATAAAGCAAGTGTAATCTGAATGTGTTTTTATAATGTTTTAGCCTGAGGAAACAGCTTGTTTTAGCTGAGAAACGCGTCGCTTTGTAATAAAGATTTTTACAGAAATACACTTGCTTTTTGGACACCTTTTATATCATTTGTATGCTGCTAACTCTCTGGCACCTGAGAGTTATCCTGTTATCACCTGGAGGGATCAGTCTACTGGGCGACTGTTTGGTTCCAGTTTGCAGTATATGCACCTGCTGGTGCTTTGGATCTTGTAAGTAAGATTGCTCAGTTTACCACTCACTTGTCTAAACGTTACTGGGCTATGGTTTGCATATTTTGTGTTCACTCAGGAACCTGCTAATCACCACGACCAAGGACCACTATTTGACCCGAGAAGTATACCAGTGAGCTGGACCACTGAGAGGCTCCAGACTGCTTCATAAGCACCAATGGGTGCGCCTCCATTGTGAGTATCTAATCGCTACCTTGTGGATTTTATCATCTGTTTTTTGACTATACTAGGCCATGTTTGGCGCCTCTGTGTTTTATCTTTTTTCAGTTACCCTTCTATCAGGAAGACCATCCTAAGACTGAGAGCTGCCTACCGTGTTTTGGATCCATTTTCTGATTGGGACTGTATCACTATAACTCATTTGGACTTTATGTTGGTACATCTTCATATATATGTATAAGCATATTTGTATATTCTACAAGTAACAATTTAGGTGTTTGTTATTGCTTTAGCATTTGTTTAGTTGATACGCCTTAGGAGGCGCCCCCTAAGGGTAGTAATACACACTGGTGTGTATTACACCCTCATTTTCTTAGATTCCAGTAATGACTTAAAACCAATGAAACTTTGCGGATATTTTTTGATGGATTTCTTCCCAGCATAAATCCAGTTTGATCTTCATGAATCAAATTATTAATATATTTTTTCAGCCTATCTACAACTATAGCTGTATGGAGTTTATAGTCATTATTTAATAATGATATTGGTCTTTATGCACCAGGATTTTCCGGGTCTTTACCTTTTATATGTATAAGAATAATCGTAGAAGCAGAGAAAAGACTTGATTCATTAACATTTTTGATGTAATATTGGTTAAATAGATCTCTTAATGTGACTCCAATTTCCTCTTTAAGAATTCTATAAAATTCAGCCGGCAATTGGTCCGGCCCTGGAGCTTTATTTAGATGAGCTTTAGCTATAGCTTTTAAAATTTCTTCTTCTGTTATAGGCTGATTTAATTCTAGCCGCTTTTCTGGTGTTATTTGTGGAAGAAATACTTTATTCCAAAAATACTCTTTAGCCATTTCATTACAGTGTCCCCGGGTGTATACTTCTTGGAAATATTCAAACATTACCCTTCTTATTTCGCTTGATGATGTAAGTCTTATATTATCTTTTTTAATACTAATTATATTGTTTACCCCATCTTTTCCCCCTTTAATTATTTTAGATAAGAATTTGGCTGAGCTTCCATGATAGCTAGAAAAAAACACATTTGAAGCCCAGCACCCTTTAACTGGGTGTCCCAGCCAAAGCTTATTAACAGAGCTAAACTGGGAGCTTCTAAGTAAGTTTTTAAATGGTTTTATACTGGATTTTTATATCAGTATCTGTGCATTTTCGTCTTTATAGTAGTGTCTATTACATGCAGTTATATGAAAATTGGTGTATACTGTCCCTTTAACAGATTCACTTTAAACATTCTCACATTAAAAAATAAAATGGTCTTGTAATGCAGCAACTCAAAAAATAGCAATGCACATAGGTGATCCAATCACACGAGGCATCTATGTGCAGCCACCAATTAGCAGTGCAGCCACCAATTAGCAGCTACTAAGCCTATTTAGATATGCTTTTCGACAAAGGATAGCAAAACAATTAAGCAAATTAGATAATAGAAGTAAATTGAAAAGTTGTTTAAAACGGCATGCTATTTCTAACTCATGAAAGAAAAAATGTTGGTTTCTGGTCCCTTTAAAAATACTCAAAAATAAAAAAGCAGGGATATTCAAGGTTTGTCTTAAAATGTGTGTGTCCCCCCCTAATAGACTGAAAGAAATGTCAAAGAACCTTGGATCACTTTCTCTAGCAAAAGATGATTCAGAAAACTTTGTTGACATAGTTTAAAGGGACATGAATTAGAAAGAAACTACGATT
The DNA here is from genome assembly GCF_027579735.1 of Bombina bombina. Lineage (NCBI taxonomy): Eukaryota > Metazoa > Chordata > Amphibia > Anura > Bombinatoridae > Bombina > Bombina bombina. The sequence goes on along the minus strand of NC_069500.1, from coordinate 1,296,713,617 downwards.
TTAAAAAACTTTCCAATTTACTATTATCTATTTTGCTTCCTTCTTTAGTATCTTTTGTTGAAGAAACAGCAATGCACAGGGGTGAGCCAATAACATGAGGCATACATGTGCAGTACCCAATCAGCAGCTTCTTAGCCTATCTAGAAATGCTTTTCAACAAAGGATACCAAGCGAACAAAACAAATTAGATAACAGAAATTAATTGGAAAGTTGTTTAAAATTGTATACTTTCTCTGAATCAACACAGAAAAAAAAATTGGGTTTCATGTCCCTTTAATCTTCAGATTTCTATTACAACACAACCTCTTCCTCTCATCATTATCTAAATCAGGGTGGAAGGGGATAGAGGACCCTCTCTATATTAAATGTTCGTTGTGACCTGTGGTCACCTGCATCCCAAGTTAACAAGAGCCCCCTCATTTGAAAGAGGAGCTTCTTCCCTTTAAAACAAATTGTTACTGATCTATGGATTCTGCTAGAAAGGATATAATTTCCAGATTGATTCACATTAGGGTTGCACCGATACCATTTTTTTAAGACCGAGTACAAGTACCGATACTTGTTTTCAAATACTCGCCGATACCAATTACCGATACTTTTTTTTTATGTCATGTGACAGTTTACCAAGCACAATACACACTAATTATTTAAGATTCCTTCTTTATAATTATGAAGGACTGTAACTCAAAAGACATTATGAAATAATAAAACAGGTTTTATTTGTCACAAAGTTCACAGAACATGTTTAGAAATAAAAATATTCCAATAAAATATATTATAAAATAAAATATATTAACAACAACAATAAATAACAAATATAAAATTGCAACCAACCAAAAGTGTCATACAGTAAAAAATAGAACAGAATACTGTTTAATCATGGTGAACAACACTATGGGCTAGATTACATTTGACTGGTAAACTTTACCAATGCTCTCATTACACGTCCTACTCCATTAAAGGCTATGGAGTTGGAAATGTGAACAGAGCATAGGTAAAGCTTACCAATCAAATGTAATCTAAATCTAGTCCTATAATTGCAGGATGAGTGTTCATTGGGATTAACTTAATTTTTCCTATGAGTACTCTTCCTGCAATTATATAAGCTAAGATGTTCCTCAGAGTACAGTATGTTTTGAACATAAATGTGCAAGATGAGAACTAGCAGTATAAAAGGCAATCTAGCAATTAGAATAATTTTTCAAAAGTTAGTGGCAAGTTCTTTTTAAGGAACAGAACAGAAGCATCTCTTCATGTTCAGCTATAAGTCTGTTTTTGCTATCAGTAAGGAGGTTCAACTTTCCACACTACTGCATGGGGCAGAAAGATATTTTTGGGCCATTTTAGCCAAAGCTGGAAATCTCAGTTTATTAACTGCCCAGTACTTCAGGGGTTTGTCTGAACGCAGTACAGTGATCTCTCCTACAATAATACAAATAAGAGCAATTTGTATTGGCAGAACAGTAGTAAACAATTTTTAGTTTAGTCTCCACTCCAGCTTTAAATGAAATGGGAACATGCAGTTTGAAAAAAACACCACTAGATAGCATATGGGTAGCAAGTGGAGGTATCGGTTTAAGTATCGGTGCATTTGCACGAGTACAAGTACTCATGCAAGTACTTGGTATCGGTACCGATACCGATACTAGTATCGGTATCGGTGCAACCCTAATTCACATAACTAGTGTCAAATCTGGTATTGAAAACATTTGCACATGCTCACAAAATTGATTGTTGCTATTTTTCTCATTGACGTGCAAACAGGATGAAAATATTTTAAGCAGTAATAAGCTATCTCCATGCCAAATACATAAACACCAGAACAGCAGATTTTGTTGTAGCTTTTTCTAAAAATCCTCATTTGTCACTGCCATATTTCAGTGAAATGCACTGAACCATTCTAAAGTCATAAGTTTAAAAAAAATGTTTCCATGAAATGCTCAGTTGAACATAATGCAATTCTTTATTTTTCTTTCTTTGTATCCTCTGTTTTTTTTATTAGCTGCCCTTCTTTATAAGATTTTAATTTCTTTTAATTAAAAGATAAAAGATTTTTGTACAATTTTTAATTGAGAAAACATTGTGATTTCTCTTGTGGGAGATAATAATATAGGTTTCTGGCCTTCTATCTATTTTCTGACATTCATTATTGGAGTCTTTAAGATGCTTGGCTCTCAGAAGCTCAGATTTCCTATTTTACATGGATTTGGTCCAAAGTACGTGTTGCATTGTGGTCTCTAAGAGTGAGAGGTTTAAGTTTGCTTATATGTTTCTTGGTTTTGAACATGAAACCAATTGGATTTCACCACTACTCATGTCATTCAGTTCTATATTGTTTTTCTTTCCATTTTCAACTTTTGGCTGTAAAAGACCTCACTATGTTGTAATTAGTTTTAGGTAATCCAGTTACTGGGAATGATATTCTTCATGTGGTAAAATAAAATAGAATAGCAAAGGTAATATACACTTGGTCCTGTAAAACACTTCAGAATTTTCAGCCACTTTATATTTCACAAGAAAAAATTGATAGTACCAAAAGGATAGTTATATCATATAGGTGGTCTGTTTTGTTATGGTACAGCACAAACAGGTATTTGCAAATACTGTACCACCAATGTTGCCTTAAAGGGACATAATACTCATATGCTAAATCACTTGAAACTGATGCAGTATAACTGTAAAAAGCTGACAGGAAAATATCACCTGAGCATTTCTTTATAAAAAATATATTTTACCTCACAATCTCCTCAGCTCAGCAGAGTAAGTTCTGTGTAAAAAAGTTATACTCAGCTGCTGCCCAGCTGCAGGTAAAAAAAATGAAGAAATGAACAGCAGCCAATCAGCATCAACAGTGCTGAGGTCATGAACTCTTTTTTTTTTTTTTTTTTTTTTTTTTTTTTACATCACGGTCGCATAAACAATTTATGATCCCTGCGTGGATACACTTGATGATTATGTTTTTTTTTTATTTTTATTTTTTTATTATTTGAAGTTCAAAATAAGGCATACAGAAAACATAAAACAGTAAAATACAATATTCGCTGTAATACACGCATCACAGGACAAGAAGCTTCAACCATACAGTGTAAATTTTTGAAAAACAGAAAACGATAAATATAGCGAATGATTCAAATGCCTAATGATCTGTTACCCTCCTTATTAATATAAGAGGTCACTCATGGTCCTCATCACTATATAATCCAAGAGAAGGAGGTTAATTCCAATAAAGGAGACCACTTTTGGATCTCAACTGATAAACCTAATTTTTCAATAAACACTCTAGAATAATCTGTTATGGACACAGCTATGGATAATATTAAAGAGATAAGGTGAGTTTAGAATAGCTGATGCCAACTAGGTGAAATAATGCTAGCGTACACCATTGTGTATGATAGATATAATTAGGACACCCGCCAATTATCTTTAAGAATTGCGAGAATCAGCTGTCAGCAATATATATGTATATAAAACAGAAAGGCAAACTCTATATATATAAGAAAATAGAATAATATACATACTGTATAAATACATAATTAACAGCTACTAGTTGCAAACTAATATGAGTATAAACTAAATGGCAATATGAGTGTCTCTAAGGATTTATATATAGTGTGGTCTGTGGGGTAGTGAGCTCCTTATCTGGTAACGTGTGGGACAGATACTTATGCATTGGAGTTAGGCAGCCTATTAATCAAGTCCCACAACTACACAGGCTTTAAACGTTGTGAATCTGTGCGGTAGAATTAAACAGTATGTAGAAAAGGGAGTAAGGAAAAAGCAATGACTACTACAACTGCTCCAAAGATAATCTACTACTTTGTCAACTGGGAATCCACATCATGCATGCGTAAAGGTATGACTAGTAAGGCATAATATTGAAGAACATTGCAGATGTGTCAGCTTGTAAATATCTTATGGTTGTGGCAAACTGATGATTCCTGCAGCAGTGTTACAACTGTTATAGAGGAAAAGTATCCTATAATACTAGACAACATAAAGCTGGCAACTATCCACAGTAGAATTACACATAAATATCCCCATTCACTCTATGATTTAATAAATGCTCTAGACTCTAGGACAAAAACCCATCATATGATATAACAGCAGTATAGAGGTTACCAGTATTAACATTTAAATATCAAATCAGCTAAGTATGCTTGTCATAGCTCCTGTGGGAGTAGTGTGCTCCTATTGTGGCAGGACCTTAGGGTGAAAGATAGTGGTATTATGTGACCCTATTATGCTATGTAAGCACATATTAGTGCCCAAACGCTCAACTTATTGCTCTGCCTCGGCCGCAGGCAGCTCTATAGTATGACGGGCACCTCTTGGGCATGGGAAGGGCTACAGTCTCTCTCTTGTGCATACAATCAAACTGGCAACATATCAAAATGTGGATTTCTATAGAGTTGGTTTCTCAAATAGTACACAATATCTACTATGGTGGAAATACCCAGGTAAACCTGTTAGACCCTGCTTAATGTCCACTCAATTCCTGAAGGTGTTATGAACCAACACCAAAAAGACAAGCACACATAGCTCCAACCTGTCCATGTATACATGTATCTGAACATGGAAAGCTAGGCGAGAGGGAAACTTAAACTGTAATAAGATGGCTCATAACAAAAAGACATAGAATATTTTAAGGGATCAATGCTGATATCAAGAAGCCCCATATCAGTCCACACGTTGAAAGTTACAAGTTACCCCACTCCAGATCTGTCCATCAGAAGCCGATATCCCTTATGAGTGAAAGAGTTCAGTTTGGTGGACCAGAGGAGATTTAGCAAAAAGGATGTGATAGTGGCAATGTCCCCCACACCTCCATATGAAGTCCCAGGGTCATCGCAGCTCCGTGCCAACAATAGTAGGTACAGTTTCTTAGTATGCGCTCCGGAGGTGAGATTCAAAAACTTCCCTAACGATGGCTGCCCTGTGCCTTCCGTGCGCGAATGCTGCATTCCATCTGAGCTCTGCGATGTCTGAGAACCAGAAGACCTCGGTAATGGCTGCAATGGGGCGGCAATCTTCTGATGACCTGAGGCAGTAAGCATTGTGGGTGTTGCTCTAGTAGATCTCATTGCTGCATCGGGACTCATTATTGCAGATTCAACCTCTGTAAGTATAATAGCTCCGCTGCAGTCTCCCCCCTCCATCTCAGGGAACTGTACAATCACACCGCGGGGCGTGCAACTAGTGTCTGAGGCCTCATTGACACTTAGGAAGGCAAGTGGCTGGTGCCGGGGCCCCAAAGCACCGCCACTCCCATACCCTTTGGGTGCACATATAGGTTCCTCCACTAGCTGCCCGAGGCGGAAAGCTGCATCCAAGGTCTCAGAGAAAGCCTTTTGGTAGGTATCCAGCAGATCGCTGATTGCTTTCAAAAGTAAGTTTTCCATCTTCTCAACACTATAGATGAATGTTGATGGCGGGTGTATATAGTATGAAGGAAATGAAAAAAAAAGGTGCTCTCAGGGCACTTAATAACGACAGAGCTCCGAGGATACTCTGCCGGGGGGTTAAGTAGGAGGCCGCAACCTCATTTAGTCTCCGGTATGTGTTGATTGTAAGGAAGCTGATAAAATGTAGCTGCATTCAGATGGGCTTTATCATCTATATCAAGATCCGTAGTTGTTGCTGCTCGATGTAAGGTGAAAAAGCAGATTTTTGAAAGATTAGTCTTTAGGTTTGTAGCAGCTTGCTAAAATGCGACCTGTCATGGTCCCCGGTCATGAACTCTTTTACTGTGATCTCATGAGATTTCACTTAACTCTCAGGAGATTTCATGGTAAACTTCCTTAAACTGAATAGGGAAATAACATGAGTGTGCACGTAAACTCACTCCCTTAGCTGTCCCGGGACAAACATACTGATTTGCTGCTTAGAAGTCCTTTACAATGGGATGTGGCTACTGAGGAACTTTTGAGGTAAAATTTCTTTCTTTTTTGCATAGAGATGTTCAGGTGATATTTTCTAGTCAGCTTTTTACAGCTATGCTGCATCACTTTCAAGTGTTTCAACATTTGGGTATCATGGCCCTTTAATAAATAGGTGATTAACTGCTTATTTTAAAGGGTCATGAAACACAATTTTTTTCTTTCATGATTCAGATAGAGAATACAATTTTAAAAATGTTTCCAATTTACTTCTATTATTCAATTTGCTTCATTCTCATGTTATTATTTGTTGAAAAGATATCTAGATAGGTAGCGTCCACATGTCTGGAGCACTACATGACAGGAAAAAGTGCTGCCATCTAGCTAACAATGTTGCAAAACTACTGCCATATAGTACATACACGTGCACATTCCTGAGCTTAAAGGGACAGTCTACACTAAAATTGTTATTGTTTAAAAAGATAGATAACGCCTTTACTACCTATTCCCCAGCTTTGCACAACCAACAATGTTACATTAATATACTTTTTAACATTTAAACCTCTACATTTCTGCCTGTTTCTAAGCCGCTATAGACAGCCTCTCAATCATGCTATTTTATGTGCTTTTCACAACAGAAAACTGCTAGTTCATGTGGGCCATATAGATAACATTGTGTTAACACCCAAGGAGTTATGTAAGATTTAGCACAACACAGTACTAAATGCAAGTCAAAAGATAATAAATACTAAAGTCATGTGATCACAGGGGGCTGTCAGAAGATGCCTAGACACAAGGTAATTACAGAGGTAAAAAGTATATTAATATAACTGTGCTGGTTGTGCAAAACTGGGGAATGAGCAATAAAGGGATTATCTATCTTTTAAAACAATAAAAAATATATTGTAGACTGTCCCTTTTACTTCCTGCTTTTGATAAAATTTATATATTTTTTTGATAATAGTAGTACATTGGAAAGTTGTTTAAAATTGTATGTTCTATCTGAATCATTAAATATAGTTTGGAGGTTTTATGTCCCTTTAAATAAAAGCCAAGAACAAGCCTTTTTATTGTCTGTGAAACAACGTTGAAGCATAAGATGAACTGGGTGTATGTTTAAATACAGTTATTCCTATTAGCTTTTAAAATAATTTTTTTTTTTCTTATGAAAATACAGAAATATATAGTGAAATTTGAAGAATATTACATTCTCAGGACTTTACAAATAATGATTAATCCACTCTGAAATATAAAGGCCTAGATTACAAGTGGAATGTAAAAATATTAGTGCTATTATGTTTTAAAAGGACACTAAAGACAAAATTAAACTTTCATCATTCAGACTGAGTGTGCAACTTTAAACAACTTTCTAATTTACTTCCATTATCAATTTGTGCTCAGTCTTTTTATATGCACACACTCAGAGGCACCAACTCCTACTGAGCATGTGCAAGAGTTCACAGTGTATACATATATAAGTCTGTAATTGGCTGATAGCTGTCACATGATACAGTGGACATAAAAATTGAAACTTTTGGAATTTCTCAGAAAACAATCTACTGATAATTGGAAATTCAGAGTGTTTTTGCATCGGCTTTTTAGTGTGCAAATGTGGATTATGCAATTCTACTGTATTTAATGGGTCTTTAACAACCCTCAAGTGCTATCAATAGAGCTGCTAGATTCGCCCTCAAATTACAAGTCCAAAGTTTTTTTGTTTTTTTAATCACTTGATAGGTGTGCTAAGTTTTAGGTCTGTGCTCTGTCTTAAAAATGTGCATTTCTCCCAAATATGGTGCATGCAATTGAACTATAAACATGAATGTACTGCATTTCCATAGGTTGCTTTGTTTAGCAAGAGAATAATCAGAATTTATTTTTGTGGGAAGACTTAGTTTAATTTTCAAATGTCTATTAAAAGCAGACTAAGTACCTTGTAATTATAAGATATATATGTTGCTTTTTTTAGAATGATATATCAACCAAGTCTAAAACGTTTTAAATTAACATTTTATTGGCTGCAATTGTATTTTAATAGCTAAACTCCACCCTCTATTTGCCTCATTTGGAGAGACAAATCCAGGCTTGAGTCTGCAGCAGACAAGGCTAGCTGTTGTCATTATATTAGTGCAAAGTGCATTGTTTTTCAGTTGTTATCAACTAAAGCCAATTATGGAAAAATGTAGCAGGGATAGTCTTGAGAGGTCTGCAGGGTGCATTTTCAGCTCTGAAAATTAAAAAGGTCACAATTTTCAGAGCTGAATTACATGAAAAGGGGCAAAATAAATATTATTTATAAAAATCTCAAGGTGTTTACTGTCCCTTTAAGAAACAACTGAGACCAGGAATTGTATAATCGCTAATCTTGTCCCTTAAAGGGACAGTCTACATTAAAATTGTTATTGTTTAAAAAGATAGATAATGCCTTTACTTCCCATTCCCTAGTTTTGCACAACCACCATTGTTATATTAATATACTTTATAACATTTAAAGGCTCTATAAACAGTCTCTTATCACATGCTTTTTTATAAGCTTTTCACATGGGCCATATAGATAACAATGTGTTCACGCCCAAGAAGTTATTTAAGATTTAGCACAACAGAGTACCAACTGCAAGTCATGTGATCAGGGGGATGTCAGGAGATGCGTAGATACAAGGTAATCACAGAGGTGAAAAGTATATTAATATAACAGTTGGTTATGCACAACTGGGGAATAAAGGGATTATCTATCTTTTAAAACAATAAAAACAGCTATTGTAGACTGTCCCTTTAACTATGGACTAAAAGAATACTTAGAAATAAGCTACTGCATACTAGGCATACATTTTAAATTATTAATGCCCTGCCCTGTAATGTATTTCCACAATTTATCCTAATTTATCTTAACTATGAGCATAACAATATGGTGTATTCATCATCCTAAAATATTATTCTTTCAAATATTCTGAGTTACAAATGATTTCCCTTTGCCGAGTGACTGTTGCATTGCTCTTCATTTTCTGACAATTATTAGTAGCCTTAAAACTGTGAATACCAAGAAACCTGTGTTGTTCTCTATTATTCTGTTAATTTGTAAATAGTATCACTTTATCTAGAGTTCTATTAAGATGAATTTGATTCACTTTCTCTGCATTCTCAAAAACACTATTCCATACCAGTAAAATCTATTTACATTTGCACAATAAGCAATTGCTTTCCACATCCATTACAGCCAAGTCAGTATTTGTGTGAAACATGTTGTAAATTGCAATTAGAGTAAGATGACACTGATATATAGACTTGTGCGCGGCAAAAACATTTGTTTCGGTTAGTTTCGGATCGATTCGGATGTTTTAGAATTTCGTTTTCGGATCAATTCGAATTCGGATACATTCGAATGCATTTGTTTCAGATTCGTTTGGATTCATTCGGATTCGAATAAATTGGATGTATTTGGATGTATTCGGTTCGGATTCGATTCGTAAATTCGGAAGTTCGGTATGTGTTAGGTGGGATGTGCTGTGTATTAAACTAGTATTATGTACTGTAGTATTAGGTGTATTAGAGTGATTTAACCTAATATACAGTACAATACTAGTGTAATTGTGATTAGTCCATGGCCATCCGAATGTTACGAATAAATCCGAACTAATTCAGATTTATTCGTTAGATTCGGTGCTACGGTAATTCGGAAATTCAAATTGATCCGAATCTACGAATATGACAAATTCGTCTGAATTTAAATTCGTAACGAAACGAAACGCACATGTCTACTGATATATAGGGCCCAATAATCTAACGTTCTCAGCTCTGGAAAGATTACCTAAGGCATCTCTTCAACACTACAAAGTTCCTCATATAATCTTATAATGGCAATTTTAAGCTTGTTCTGCATCTGAAGAAGAGACACATAGGGCTCTATGTACTAAGCAGTGTAAGCATATTCAAGTGTGGGTCGCGATAAGCAATATCGCTAGACTGCGCTAACATTAGCACACAACTTGATATTTACTTAAAATAAGACAACGGCTTTGAAGAGAGATTCAGGCACAGCATGGCGAATAGTAGCAGTGCTACTGTTCTTGTACGCAGTATCGGGACACCAAAAGCTTTGGCTGGATTGTTGGAGGTTGTGGCATGGTGGGGAAAGGAGAGAGTTTTAGTATTAATTTATTTTCCATATTCGCCTTTAATAGGACCGCTGCTTCTTAACTTAAGTTTCTGGTGAGCCGGAAACTTTGGGGGTAGATTGCAGCATCCGCAATCAGGTGTTAGTAAAAAAAGGCAGGCAAAGGGCTTCAACATAGAGATACATACACATAAATGTCAAAATATGTACAGTATATGTATGTACATATATTTTATATGTGGGTCTATATTAATTTATGTATTTATATGTGTGTATACAGTATGTATTAACAGACATATACACATATAAACACTTAAATACATATGTATACATATACAGACATGTATATGTGTATTGGAGCCCTTTGCAGGAGTTAAGTAGATGAAAATGTATTTATAAATAGATATTCCTATAAATATCTCTATATATCTATACCTATATATAATCATGTTTTTATGTAGGTATATATATAAATTGTACCAAAATACCATCAAATATATATATAAATATGTATTTATGAATAAATAGAATTTATTTTGTAAAGAACATTGGAATGTGAAATATTAAAATTTTCATGTTGGGTTGGCGCACTTGAGAATATGCGAATGGGTTTGCACGCGAGTAGGGTGTATTTTTCTACTTTTGCTCCATTGACTTCTATAGGGGAATGTGTTATAACGTGTGATATTCTAAGTTTGGCTTTTTACCTGCATCGGGTTAGCGCGCAAGCAAAAACTGTTAACTTCCAACTTGTAATATGGGCGCTACCCAACGTGTGCAAAAAACACACTTCTAGCAGAGTTAGAGCTCGAGCGGGAGCGTTAAATACCGCTCCACTTGTAATCTGGCCTATAATTGGCTATTCAATGACTTTTAGAAATTTATAAAATAACTGTTTGCTCTTATGTTATTTGGGTTAAAGCTTAGTGCATCTTGAGCTAATGGTATTGTGTTTAGTTTGCATCTATTTTGTTGAAGATTTCAAATAAGCTTGAACTTGATTATTTAAAGGAATACTAAACCCAATGTTTTTCTTTCATGATTCATATAGAGCATGACATTTTAAGCAACTTTCTAATTTACTCATATTATCAATTTTTCTTCATTCTCTTGCTATCTTTATTTAAAAAGCAGGAATGTAACTCTTAGCAGCCAGCCCATTTTAGGTTCAGCACCATGGATAGCGCTTGCTTATTGGTGGCTGACATTTAGCCACCAATAAGCAAGCATAACCCAGGTTCTCAACCAAAAATTGGCCAGCACCTATACATCACATTCCAGCTCTTTACATAAAGATAGCAAGAAGATGAAGAAAAATTTATAAAAGGAGTAAATTAGAAAGTTGCTTAAAATTGCATGCTCTATCTGAATCATGAAAGAAAAAGATAATTCTTAAAGCTCCTAAAGGTTGGAACAACTTGATCTTTATATGAGAAAATATCAACCTGTATGTGGCTGCTGTGGCCTTTAAATGATTGAATAATATGTGCACTGTTTATGTTAATATTCTCTGTTTTGTATCTTCCGCTAATAAATTCCAATAAACGTCTATTGTATAAAAAGAAAAAAAACTATGCAACAAAAGAATAAATCTGAAAATCACAATTTACAAGCTTTGCATTGAATATATTACTATAATTTTATCACATAGAATATAATTGTTTAAAACAGTAGATAAGTATAATTTTAAACATCTACAATTGAAATGCGTTCTACTGACAATTCAATTGTGAGATTACATATTTCATTTAAGTATTTTATTTAACTAAACATATACTGTACACATATCTGTTATGCTTCAAAATGGCAAGGAGATCATGCATCAACTTTACCATATCGTTACCATGTTTCTAAAATTGTATAGTTTATTTCTATTTGTTTGTTTTTAATTGCCTAATGTAAATATAACTGTTTTGCAATTGCAACTCCACCTTTGCTTTAGGAAATGTTTTTTTGAGACTCTTACAGAAAAATAAATATGTATACATTTCTAATCATTACTGCAAACACTGTAAATAATGTATTAAAGGGTCATCAAACATTAAATACATTTCTTGCACCTGCCTCTAATTATGGGTGCCGCCATTTTAGAACCTAGTTTACACTGCAAGTATCTGAAGGAAATTTGCTGCACGCATGCAAACACATCAGTACTGGAATGTAGTGATAACTAGATTTTATCAGCACCCATGTCTAGAGGGAGCGGCAGAATAACTTCAATACTCTGCTTATAAAGGGCTATTATGAATGGTGCGCTAACTGTTGTATATGAGTGATATTTTTTGCCTGTGACGGAAATAGTACACATATTGCAAGGTGAAAATAAAAAGGGTTCACTCGAGCGCAATCAAATTAAACGTGTGTCTGGTTAGCCCAACTTTGTGTAAAAATTAGTTTAAAAATATTTTAACGTTATAAGGGCTCAAAGATATAGGATATCAGGTATTAAAAAAGGGCTGCAAATGGCTTTTAACACATACACATATATCTACGTGTATGTATGTTTATATATATATGTATATACACATACAAATATATATGTGTGTATTTAAATATTTAAGTGCTTTACTGTGTATATTTAACATTCTTTAATGTACTTTTTATTGTAAATGCATATTTCTAGATATACCTATTCCTTTAGATATTTTGGTACGTATTGGGTACTTGTAAAGCACAGCTAATCACCAGTAAGGGTCTCAAGGCACTGCTCATTTTATCTACCTCGGAAGGATGAATGGACCTCGCCAAGGATCAAACCTGCAACCCCTTAGATAGGGGTATATATATATATAGTTCACAATTTAGGACTAACGTAGTCGGGTTAGCTCACATGAAGAATTGCTATATTCGATGCGCGTTCTTGAAAAATTATGAACTGTATCTCAAAAGACATTTTGAAATATTAAAACAGTTTTATGTGCTTGTTGTCACAAAGTTCACAGAACATGTTTATAAATAAAAATATTACAATAACATATATTAATAATAACAACAACAAGTAACAACTGCAGCAGCTGGGGCTGGAAAGCTGCAATTTAAAGGGGTGATTACTGGATGCAATTAGGTTGTCATCAATCTGACATGTGTACTTAATACAAAGTGTAATATAATTTAATTCTGAAAATAATATTGGGGAAGGAGTATCCCAGTAATCCCCTTTGAGAAAAATGGGGCAATTGCATTCTACTGACTCAAAGGAAAATAGAGGTGGTCTTCATATTTTTCCAGGGCTGCTTTTTATTCCCAGTCCAGCCCTGGCTAAGGATGTTCCTCAGAGTTTTGAGCATAATTGTGCAAGATGAGAACTAGCAGTATACTGTAACAGGCAATCTAGCAATAAGAATAATTTTTCAAAAGTTAGTGGCAAGTTCTTATTAAGGAACAGAAGCATCTCTGCATGTTCAGCTATAAGTCTGTTTCTTTTATCAGTAAGGACGTTTGACGCTAAGCTGAATAGTCTTTCACTTTCACACTACTGCATGGGGCAGAAAGATCATTTTGGGCTATTAAATCTCAGTTTATTAACTGCCCAGTACTTCAGGGGTTTGTCTGAATGAGGTACAGAGATCTCTCCCAGGTAGGCTTCCAGCTTTAAAGTAGCAGCTCTTGGAGCACTGCTCTGACGTACAATAATAGAGAATGTAATAAAGCTAAAGGAGCGCCTAATGGGTGGTAAGGCAAAGGAAATACAAAATAGTTACCTATTGTGACATATTAAAACATTTTAAAACATTTAAGTAAGATCATATTAGCCCAGTGAATTTGGCATTAAGAAGTACTCTTATTGTGTTCTTATTGTTTTTATGTATGTTTCTGACATTTGGCCACCAATCTGAATATATAGGCAAGATGAAGAATGTTTTTTTTCTGACACAGATATACATAGGGTTTACATACCTTTTAGTAACTAAACTCTCTGTGGAGCAATATTGACTACATAGATCTGTCAAAACCCAACCCCAAATACCTAAAACATATCCATCCGGTATGGCGAAACCTGGAAGTGAATTAGCCAAAACGTCCAGTAGCCCAAACAGGAAGTGACGTGTAAGCCGTCATTTTCGGTTTCTCCGACGTTATAACATTAGCTATCACCTCCACAAACAAGTGATATATAAAGAAATATAAGATAGATAAGCAGGCAAGTATTAAGGAGACAGTACACAGAAAGAAATACGTTTTAAGAAAACGGATACACACATATGAGTAAAACGGATATAATATACGTGTTAGAGTTCCATTTACGGTATGTAACTTCCGGTTCTGAAAAATTTTAGGTTTTTGGCGCCGCAATAGAGGTAAGGTGATTGGTCACCAATAGATATTTAAGGAGCAGCTACACCATACCATATTATAGTCTTGAGAAAGGCCCAATACAGTGCCGAAACGCATTGACAACTTATGGTGAGCTTCTTTTTAATTTTTCACACTTGTTTTTAGCATTATTGCACTATGTTGCTGTTGTTTTTTATTTACAGGAATTCAGCAATTGAATACTAAGAGATATCTTGGAAAACTCCGGATCTCCACCAAACAACTTTCTTCTTTTCTTCCATTAAATCATAACCTTTATCACTAAGGAATCAAGCAAGACACTTCCAACATTTCCAGGATCTTTACCTACATCCATAGTATACAATTGGATACAGTCCTATCAGTTCTATTACTCACTTTTTTCTTTTACACGTTTTAACGTTTTTCACATATTTTTTACACGTTTTACACATATTTTTACACATTTTTTTTACATTTTTTTACACAATCTACACACCTCTTACACTTTAATTTTTTTTATTTTTTTTATTTTTATATAGTTTTTCATATATACATTTCAGTTTTTCACACATTATCTCACTTATTTTTTCACTCATTTTTTACACATTTTTCTCACATCTTTTTTCACTCATATTCAAGGTTTATTTCATCATCTTTTTGGACACATTTTTTACTTTTCACCCTCAAGGTGCGATACAGGATCACTAAAGGATATTATATTTTGATGAACTATTTCCTCTGACTTTATTTGTGTCACTACCAATCTAATTCTCAATCATACGAAAGATTCTCAAAGCATTGTTTGATCATTCAAATTTTTATTGTACATTTATTGTGCGAATTTTAAGATTTACATTTTTGTGTGCATCATGGATCCATGATTTCCCTTGTATATATTTAACCTGTTACTTAATAAATGTTTCAAATGTTTTAAAATGTTTTAATATGTCACAATAGGTAACTAATTTCTATTTCCTTTGCCTTACCACCCATTAGGCGCTCCTTTAGCTTTATTACCTTCTCTATCATTACATTTTAGGGCAAGCTAGGGAACCTCAGTCTTTAGGAGCAATAGGAACTCATTAACGTCAAACGCTGGGAGATAATTATTATCTGACGTACAATAATACAAATAACAGCAATTTGTATTGGCAGAACAGAAGTGAACAATTTTTAGTTAGGTCTCCACTCCAGCTAAAAATGACATGGGAACATGCAGTTTGAAAAACGCCACAAGATGGCATATGGGTAGGAATGGGAGGTATCGGTTTAAGCATCGGTGTATTTGCAAATACTTGGTATCGGCACCGATACTGATACTAGTATCAGTATCGGTGACACCCCTATTAATAAATAATAATATAAATTGTTTTGTAACCATTTCCTATCCCATGTTATATTGGCCACATCTGTAATACATAAAGGAATTAGGGCTGCTAAAATCCTATTTGCTGTTCAAATCAGCCAATAGGATGAGAGCTACTGAAATTCTATTGGCTATTCAAATAAGCCAATATAGTTTCAGTAGCTCGCATCCTATTGGCTTATTTGAACAGCCAATAGGATTTTAGCAGCCCTAATTCCTATTGGCTGATTCAATTTTTTCAGCCAATAGAAATGCAATGGTACCCCCAGTATACAAGGGGTACCTTGCATTTCAATTCTCAGTGTGCGGCAGACGATCACATGAAGAGGACATCCACGTCGGATCAATGGACCTCTGCCTGGACCTCCGCCTGTGCCTCCGCCTTGGACCTTCACCTAGACCTCCATCTTCGCGCATTGCCGCTTCGCCTCCGCAGGGATGAAGAAGATGTCGGTCCCGCGATGGATGAAGATACCGCCTGATCTTGATAAAGGCCCCTGGCGGCTGAAACGCGTAGAATTTGCTTACTGACCTTGGATACATATTATTTTAACCTCCGGTGTGGTATCGTTAGTAGTTAGGACAGGTACATTGAGCAGTCACGAAACTGTATTCTGAACTGTCTCTGGATGTGTAATCCCTGTCCCAGGACCTACTTATACGGACCCACCTTGTTTGATCATTTTGTCTGAATACCGGGTAATACAAAGCCCTTAGAATAGAGGTATATCTGAATGGAACTACTTCTGAACTCTAACCCGGATCTGATTTCACCACAGCGAGGAACATTACTCTAACCGCTTGCCTAAAACGCTGAATACCTATTCTGCTGGATGGACCACAGTATAAGCACAAGTTTACGGAGAAAATATCAGCTTTTCACATCAGTTCCACACTTGTCGTTTTACCATCAGGAACCAGAGAATAAACTTGAACCTATTACGGACCATTTAACTACTACACAATATTGTTGTGAAAACCATAAGGAAACAGGTTTCCAACATATAAGCTAACATTTTATTTTGATACATTAACTGGTTACTTTTGTATGTTAAACATCATCGCATTTTTATTAACTTTATTGCCTTATTAACTTTTTTGCCTTATATTCAGTATTAATTACATATGGTTTAATATTAATTACATATGGTTTAATAATAATAATATACACATATGGTTTATTAATAATATATTATTGTTATTAATAATAAATCATTGTTTTTATATTTGTAATTTAATATTCGTATTTTATTGATGCCGGCATCACATTTTACATTTATTTAGTACTAATGCTTAGAACATTCATAAATTGACTGTCATTTAATAAATTCAAACTTGATCCAATTAATTCATATTCATTCTTTGAGCTCCACTGGCTTTACTGGTTGGTTTATGGTGGTGATCATTAAACCATCGTGAGAGATATTGTAGGATTTTATCCATTTATCTATTTTCTTCTTAAACGCCATTTGTTGCTGTTCTCTTTAAACATAGTAATAATTATTGCGGTTCTCTTAAACATAATATTTTTTGCTGTCTTTTATAGCGCTCACATACTTAAATATATTTTTAATATTCACTTTTTTCAACTCTCAGCTAAATCATAGCGCTATCCCAATCATTTTTTCTTTTTCCTGAAGATACCGCCTGGATGAATATGGAGCCGCTGGGATGAAGATCGTTCAAGCGGGACTTCAACAACTGTGAGTACCTAAAGAGGGGTTAGTGTTAGGTTTTTTTAAGGTTTTTTTGGGGTGAGGTTTTTTTAAGATTAGGATGGGAACTCTTAAAAGAGCTGAATGCCCTTTTAAAGGCAGCAAAATAGCTGTATGCACTTTTCAGGGCAATGCCCATACAAATGCCCTTTTCAGGGCAATGGGTAGATTAAGTTTTTTAGATTTTTTTTTATTTTGTGGGTTTGGGGGGGTTTGTATTGTTAGTGGGTCTTTGTATTTATTTCTGAGCAAAAGTGCTGTTTAACTTAGGGCAATGCCTTACAAAAGGCCCTTTTAAGGGCTATTGGTAGTTTTTTCTAGAGTAGGTTTTTTTTTATTTAGGGGTGTTTTTTTAAAAAAATGGGTATTAGAATAGGAATAATTTTTATTATTTTGGATAATTCATTTGTTATTTTGTGTAATGTTTTTTTTTCGTTTTGGGGTGGGTTTTTATTTTTAGATTAGGGGTTGGACATTTCATAAAAGAGCTGAATGCCCCTTTAAGGGCAGGAAAAAGATCTGAATGCCCTTTTAAGGGCAATGCCCATACAAAAGCCCTTTTCAGGGCAATGGGTAGACTAGGTTTTACTTTATTTGTATTTTGTGTGTTTGGGGGGTAGGGGTTTGTATACTGTTAGGGGGTGTTTGTTTTTGTTTTGTAGGAAAAGAGCTGTTATCTTTAGGGCAATGCACTACAAAAGGCCCTTTTAAGGGCCCACCAAAAGGCCTTTTTAAGGGCCCTTGGTAGTTTATTATAGATTAGGTTTTTTTATTTTGGAGTGGGTTTTTATTTTTTTTAAAAAATATTAGAATAGGAATAATTTTTATTATTTTGGATAATTTCGTTTGTTATTTGTTTGTAATGGCAGTTTTTTAAATTTTTTAAATTTTAGTGTTTTTTTATTTTTTTGTAATGTTAGGTTTTAGTGTAAGGCAGTTTAGGTTTTATTTCACAGGTAAGTGTATTTATTTTAACTATTTTGTTAGTAAATAGTTAATAACTATTTACTAACTAGTCTACCTAGTTAAAATAAATACAAACTTACCTGTGAAATAAAAAATAAAACCCAAGCTAGCTACAATATAACTATTAGTTATATTGTAGCTAGCTTAGGTTTTATTTCACAGATAAGTTTGTATTTAGTTTTAAGGTATTATTTAGTTAATAATTGTAACTTTAATGTAGCTCTATTTTAATTATGTTAAAGTTAGGGGGTGCTAGGTTTAGGGTTAGGTTTAGGGGTTAATAGTTTCATTTAGGTTGTTGCGATGTGGGGGGCTGGTGGTTTAGGGGTTAATTGGTTTATTTAGTGGTAGTGATATGGGAGGCCAGAGGTTTAGGGGTTAATAGCTTTATTTTGTGCGGCGATGTCGGGGAGCGGCGGAATCGGGGTTAATAGATTTATTATAGTGTGGGCGATGTTGGGGTGCGAGGGAATAGGGGTTAATAACTTTAGTATAGTGGCGGCGATATCGGGAGCGGCAGATTAATGGTTTATAGATTTATTTAGGTGGCGGCGATATCGGGAGCGGCAGATTGGGGTTAATAATAATAACATTATGAAGGTGTCAGCAATGTCGGGGGCGGCAGATGTCTAGACGTGGGGTTTATGTTAGGGTGTTAGGTTTAAACGTTAGGTTTTTTTTTCCCTATAGACATTAATGGGGCTGCGTTACGGAGCTTTTCATTCCGTGATCGCAGGTGTTAGGTTTTTTTCTAACCCGCTCTCCCCATTGATGTCTATGGGGAAAGCATGCACAAGCACGTCAAAACAGCGCTTGTATTTTGTGTGGTATATAGCTCAATGCAACCATATCGCACACACAAGCCGGCAGTTTCAAAACTTGTAATGGCAGCGCTATGGAGGGTGAAATAACGCAACTTTTGTTGCGTTCGTTAAAAACCTTATATCGCGCATAACTCGCAATCTACCTGTATGTTTTTTACAGATGGGTAGTTCTGTATAGAATATATAAAAAAAAAATTGTGGGTAGAGTATCTGGCAAACAGGATCTCTTCACCTAATTGTCGCTGAACAGTTCTCTCGGATTCCTTGATGCCAGCATCTTGAATGTTTTTAATCAAGACTCTGACAGGCAGTTTCCTATTTTGAGTGAAGATATCGATGCCGACTGCAAGCGCCCTTCTGTTTTGGGTTTAAATCAACTCCAAAATTTTTCTTTTCTTAGTATGTTTTACAGAACTACATGATATACCTACAATTTCAGCAATCTTGTATGGTAACGTTATTTTTGCCTTCAACAGGCCGACAATTTGCTTGAATTTTTTTATTGACATGTCATTTTGTTAACCCATCTGTAAAAATATAAACATTTGTTAATTTAACAAGTATTTTAGTACTATTACTTCAAATTGCACGTAAATATGTATTGCAAATGTTCATAATATAACATGGAATAAGAAATGGTTATAAAACTAAAAAATCAATCTACACTATTAAGAATAAACGTGAAATTAATATCAAATTACTATTTTTAACCAATGGGTCTAATAATTTAGTTTATATAAACAAACACACTTTTTAAAAAAAAATAGAAATATATATATATATATATATATATACAGTATATTTAAAAATAACAAAATAAGAAGAACAATGCTTTTAAAAGTTTCTTTACACATCTTTGGCCTTATCGCAGTTGTCCTAGAACACCTTCGGGTTAGGGTGAGAGAAAATTCCAGAAGATCAAGAAGAAAAGTGCTATTTGAAGTTTCTCAACATATTTTTGGCTTTAACACAGTTGGCCTAGCGCATCTTCAGATTAGCAAAAGCCAGAAGATGGTTTTGTATCACACCCCATAAAAGTCTGTGGGGAATAGGCGCTAGCACGCCCACGCTATCCGACCTCTAGATGTTAGCTTGCCTGAGGCCTTCATTCGAGAGCAAACTTTTTTCTTTCATCTTGTTATATGAGAGCAAGAATAGGAGCGCTATTGATTTAATAGCAGCAGTGTTACAACTCAAAAGCGCTAATATTTTTGTGCTCCACTTCTAATCTAGGCCTTAGTGTTTAAAGCAAAATAAAACTAAAAAAAATATATATTCAGAATTCAGAGAGCGTTTGCAGTATCCTGTTAACTTCTCTCAATATCCTTTGTTGAAAATGAGTTCCTTTCCTTGATACTGAAGTAGTCTCAGGAGCATACACATGTATTGAAAACAACATTAATAAAATTGTTACAAATATTGTTGCAAACATGGCACATTGGAAGCTATACAAAGAATAACATTATAAATTTGTATTTTACGTTACTGACAATTTTTCAATCTTGGGTAAAGCCAACCACCAGACAGGAATCTAATATTTTTCTGCATTTTTTTTCAAACTAAATTAGAAAGCTACATAACAAAAGAGAGTTGCTTAGTGTTCATCCTTGTAGACAACATCTCATACCATCTTCACTTTAAGGGGTCTATTTATGAAAGGCCTGTCGGACATGATATGACAGTGCGGATCATGTCCGACAGACCTCGCTGAATGCGGAGAGCAATACGCTCTCCACATTCAGCATTGCAACAGCAGCTCTTGTGAACTGCTGGTGCAATACCGCCCCCTGCAGATTCGCGGCCAATCGGACGCTAGCAGGGGTCAATCAACCCAATCGTATTCGATCGGGTTGAATTGTGGCGATGTCTGTCTGCCTCCTCAGAGCAATCGGACAGGTTATGGAGCAGTGGTCTTTAGACCGTTGCTTCATAAATGGTGTTTATGGCGAGTCTGAAGGCTCGCCAGAAACATGGGGCTTCAAGCTCCATATCGAGCTTGATAGATATGCCCCTAATAGTCTTTTTTATCTTTCTTCCCTTGGTAGGAACCTTAAAGTAATTGTAAATTTTGATGCTAAAGTGCCCGGTTTTTAAAAAGTTGATTAAAAACAGGGGCACTTTAAGTCATCAAAATTTACATTTCACTCCTGTTGTGAAAAAAAAAACGTACCTTTTAAACTTGACAGCAGCTCCAGCTTCCTCCGGTCGTCGCAAGCCATTTCTGATGTCAGAAATGATGGATAGGTCATCCTCCAATCATGGCTTCCCCCCGGGGGAATCAGTGTCTGATTCAACGCCGTGATTGGAGGAAGCCGGATTCCTCATTTTAAACCCAGGAAGAGGCTTTGCGACGGGTGGAGGAAGCTAGAGCTGCTGTCAAGATTAAAAGGTAAGTTTTTTTTCACAACAGGAGTGAAATGTAAATTTTGATGACTTAAAGTGCCCCTGTTTTTAATAATTTTTTTTAAAACCGGGCACTTTAGCATCAAAATTTACATTCACTTGAAGTAAATGAAAAGCTCTAATCACAAGGTTCTCCTTACTATCAGTTTGTTTTCATGCTGAAATATGTTATTCTGGGCCATTTATCATTTTAACCATTTATTATTTGAAGTGTTCCTATACAGAAAACGCATTTTGTTTGTCTGTGCTGTGTAGGAACACTTCAAATACACCCCCTGATAGTACCAACAAGTTGCGATGTCGGCAGAGTTTTGCAGAAGCCGCAATCCCTATTATTTCCTTTAAGAGACACATTTCCACTTGTCGGCACTTTGCAGATCGCTCCCTTTTTTAACATATTAACAGACCAATGGACAGCGAGCCTGGCAAACCCAAACAGGCAGTTTCTGGTTGGTCTGTCAATGTTTTGAATATCGGGGTCACAGTGTTATCCACAGAAACCTTTGCTAGCTGGGTAGCATTATGAAATAGCCAGGTGGAGACAGGCAGTATAATACTTTGTGATATAACTATTTCAGTTATTTATTAAATATAAATATATCTAAACTATATTTATGCGTGTCTGTGTATGTATGTATACAAGTGTATGTATGTATGTATATATATATATATATATATATATATATATACTGTATATATATATATATATTTATATATTTGTTGATTGGAGTAGCCATGTTAGTCCAGAAATTTAGATATCAAAATAACAAGAGTATTGCATTGAGAAATGATACTGTTTTATTGGACTAACAATACATTTATAAGATGACAAGCTTTCGGAAGAATGTCTTCCTTTTTCAAGTCTGAGTCAGTATTGCTTCAGACTTGAAAAAGACATTCTTCCGAAAGCTTGTCATCTTATAAATGTATAGTTAGTCCAATAAAACAGTATCATTTCTCAGTGCAATACTCTTGTTATTTTGATATATATATGTATATATACAGTATATGTGTGATTGCTGTAATACTCTGCAGCACCAGTAAAAAAATACCAGTGACTGAATAAACCTTTGCTGTGCTTAAATCCAGAGAGTGCGATTTTTTGGATGAATATTTGGCTACTTCAGCACCCTGGTTCAATGTAGTTTTATATATATATATATATATATATATATATATATATATATATATATATATATATATATATATATATATATATATAATGTGTGTTTGTGCTAAATGCAATAGGTTGTGCACGCCTATGACGGTTACCACAGTAATCTCCTGCAAATGAGAATATTTCCCTCTTTCAAATAAAGAGCCTCATCCACCTCTAAGTAAAGCAGTTGAGGGATAGAACTGCAAAATAGCCACTCCCACTCCATACAAGAACTTCCTGGTATCTGGTGGAATAGGTGACTGACAATATTACTAGAGGGGATAATGTGCTTCTCCGATTTCAAATTAGGAATCACTTATCCCTCCAGGCCAAACGGGGTTGATATAAATGTTCTGTTAGTGTCTTTCTCCCCTACAGTCAAAGGTATTTTTTTGCCGGTGCTGCAGGGTATTACAGCAATCACCTTTATCCTAGAGGGGCATACAGCCAGTATCCCACTGGTGTCGTGTAGGGAGGGTGGTGTCAGGTATGCCATCTGGTGAGGCTGTGGAGCATCATGGATGGGAAAGAACATGCTGTTTACAGTACCAGCGGGAGCTGAAAGGCCTGGTTATGGCAAGCACATATGTGGGGAGGCACATGGGTACCAGCCCTTTTACTGCTAGTACACCTTTTGGCCCACTTGGCACTGCATACAAAGGGAAAACTCATCTTCATTTTTATTTATTAAAAAAAAAGAAATTGACAGAAAAATCACAATGTTAACTAAACTGCAACAAAGATTTATTGGAACATGGAAGTCAAAATTAAACTTTCACAAGTTGCTACAGTATTCTATACAGCTGATTTGTTAAATAATGGTGGTTGTGTGAACATGTATTGAATCAACTAGAATAATAGGAACTGGTAAATCAGGAGAGGCTAATGAAGCTACAGCTGCAAAGAACTAATAATCCGCTATATTTAATCAATACGGCAATTAATAAGGGCACTTTTATATATGAAACCAAAGAGCCTGTTTCATTTGTAGATTTTCATTAGGGGGGTTTTAAAAATATACATCCTGATCATAGTACAAAAATAACTACACTGTGTACCTTTACTGTTCAAGCATTTTTTATCTAAATATTTATAAAAAGAGTGCAGTAAAAGCTGCAAATCCTTTACTCTCTTTAGAAAACAAATGTAATTTCAGCTAGATCAGATTACTAGCCACTTGTTGACACACACACATTTTTTAACTTACTTGCCTGAATGTCGGCATTTATATAGCTATGGTTAAAATCAGCAAGGAACTGCATGAAAAAAGTGTGTGTGCCCACATTACTTTATACACAATTTTAACATGAACGGCAGCCAATTCTAGCAGGTTGTTAGTCTTAGCTTTAGAGTACACTCCTGTAGAGTAGACAAACTTAAGCCTTGTTTTAATATTAGTACCAACTGACTTTTTTTTGGCAATTGACATAGTTTTTCATTAGAGGAAATGTATTACAACATATCAGAAATAGCTTCTGTAGCTTTATAAACAGCATCTTTGAAGGCAATCACGCCCCGTTACACAGTGCACTAAATCTCTATCAGACACATAAGTTCATGACCCTATCCTTTTCTACAAATAAAACAAAAGTGAATCTTTGTAAAAATAAACTTCCAACTCAATTTCAAATTAAACAAGTTCACTCAGATGTTGGCCATCGTCCAAAATCTGATCAACTCTTTACTCCCCATTGCTGTAAGAAAGCAGCTTGGCCTTGATTTACCGAATCTTGGCGTGAAATTCTCATAGCTCTTCCAAAATAATAAAAAAATCTATCTGTGATTCATTATTTCTAACTAAAACATGTAACCTATAGCATCTTAGCAAATTAAATCCACTGTTAAATATTAAATGAAGGTTGGAATCACAAATGTGAAAATATTAAAGGGCCAGTCTAGTCAAAATTAAACTTTCATGATTCAGACAGGACATGCAATTTTAAACAACTTTCCAAATTACTTTTATTATCAAATTTGCTATGTTCTCTCTGTATTTGTTAAAAGCTAAACCTAGGTAGGCTCATAAACTTATTTCTAAGCCATTGAACCGCCTCTTATATTAATGCATTTTGACAGTTTTTCACATTAGGCCCCGATATTCGAAACATCTCTAGACCGACGAGAAAATGGCTTTTTGGCCTTAACATGCTCGCCACCCCTCAATCTGGCGATATATTTGAATAAAAGGGCTGTTTTTAAGGGGGCTTTAGTTTTAGTATAGGCATAAATGTGTTTTTTATTTTTGGTAGTGTTGTTTTTTTTTTTGGTATTGTGTTTTGTTATTTTAGTGTTTCTTATTTTATGTAACTTAAGGGGAGTTAGGTTATAGGTGGGAGGGGATTTGGTGTTAGGTAGGTAAGTAATGTAGGGGTAGTTTGCATTGGGTGGTTGTGGGTGGTATGTTAGGGGGTATATTCTTTTTGTTGGTTATTGCAGTGTAGGGGTTAAGTAGAGTAGGAGGATAATGCATTGGGCTAATGACAGTTTAGGGGTTAAGCAGTGTAGGGTTAGTTTGCGGTGGTGGATTCTGTTGGTTTAGTGGTACATAGGTATAGTTGTTAGGCTTGGTGTAATGAATTTCAAAGGAATCCTGGAGTTTGGCTATTGACAAAAAAATGCAGCAAACAAGATTTTTTAGACCTGGATAATATGCTATTTTACAGAAATGTCTTGTAATTACAAGGTGTTTATTGTCCCTTTAAGGTGCAATTTAGTATTTCTAATCTTTTTATTGAGGCTTAAACTTTACCCATATTTCTTTAACCACTAAGTTTGTGATTGTTCTTCCTTTACCATATGAAGACCTACTGAGGTAATGCCGTGGGCGGTGTGAGAGGGAAGAAGGGAGGTGGGTGGTCGGCAGATTGCGCTAGGGGGGGGGGAAAGAGGAGGGTTCCTTACCCTGCAGAAAAAATATTTGGCAAGGGAAGGGGAGGGATGGACCCCTATGCTACAGAAAAGAAATATGACAGGAGGGAAGGGGGGTTCCTGAGAATGATCAGTGGGGGGGGGGTAGCTACAATACGAAAAAAAAAACATTTTATTAATAAATCATTTTTTAAAAATAACAAAAGTATTATTAACAGGGTTAGAGAGCTGTTTGGGAGGGATCAGGGAAGTCGGAGGTTTGAGGAGGGATCCCTACAATGAAAAAAAAATAATAATTAAAAATATATACAAATGGCCTAAAACTGCATATTTCTGCCAGTACTTAAGATGGTGGTGACCAGTGTGTGTGTGGGGTGGGGTGAGGGAGGGAAGAGAGCTGTTTGGCAGGGTTCAGGTAGGGATCAAGGGGGTGGGAGGTGTCAGGTAGGAGGGTAATCTATTTATGTTTAAATTAAGTGATAGCCAAAATGCTACAAATTCTCCATTACTTTGGGCAAGTTGTTCTCTGAAA
This sequence comes from Bombina bombina, assembly GCF_027579735.1. NCBI lineage: Eukaryota > Metazoa > Chordata > Amphibia > Anura > Bombinatoridae > Bombina > Bombina bombina. The sequence continues at coordinate 1,296,687,522 of NC_069500.1, read as the reverse complement.
TTTCCGGTACTGAAGGGGTTAGATTCTAGGGGTTACATTAATAAGCGGATGCTGCTTTGGAGCCAGATTGTTTCAGCGGATGCTGCTTTGGAGCCCCATTGTTTCAGGTCCGCCTGAAACAGAAGTTAAGAAGCAACATAAGGACTGAAATCATCCCGATACGATATGATCGGGATGATTGACGGCCCCTGCTAGCTGCCGATTGGCCGCCAGTGAGCAGTGGGCAGCATTGTACAAGAATTTCACCAGAAATGCTTGTGCAATGTAAAATGCCAACAACGTATGCTGTCTGCATTTAGCGAGGTTGAGCGGACATGATTTTACTACAGCGAATCATGTCCGCTCGACCATTAATAAATCTACCCCAGGTCTTATAACTTTATGAATCAATGTGTATTTATTTAATTAGCACTTTATTAAAAAAAATCTTTAGCAATTCAATGTTTTTTGGTTAAATTCTTAAAAATAAGTTTAATTTAATTTAATAGTTGGAAAAATACTAAATACTTTTGGTACATAATAGTATGCAATTCAAAGAAGAAATTAATTACAGTAGATCTCTAAAATATTTTCCATTGATTCCAGTTGGTAGAAAAGTATATAAACAGCAGCCTTGGCTACATAAGATTAAGCTATCAAATAATTTGCCTCACAATACAATATTCCACAGACTTGTTTAAGGATGTATACTTTAGTTTTATTTATTTAAAACTAAGATCAACTCCCCAGAGTTCCTTCTCTGAGAGCAGTTACCATACAGCTCCTCTCCCTATTTTTATATGCAAGGTGAAAACAAATGAATGATCAATCAGCATCACCATGGCTTCGACAATGGAGTAAAAATTTCACTCAACTATTTCATAGATTCCTATGGGATTCTTCAGTTAGGCAGTCTCTGTTCTGGTGGATAGCTTTCCTAACTATTTATCAGGGGGCGTCCTTTATTCACCCAATTTGGAGAATAATGTCTGCAGACACCATTCTCTTAGATTGGGGTTCAGTATTGGGGTCCAGGAGAGCACATGGAGTTTGTTTACCTCAGGAGGAAAGGTTACCAATAATTATCTTGGACTTCAGAGCTGTCCTTGTTTGAAAGGGGAAACTTATGCAAATTTTCATTCAGACAATGTTACAGCTGTAGTTTATATCCATTATCAATGGGGAACATGCTGCAGTTTCTTAGCAATGAAGGAAGCCTCAAGGTTTGATTGGACACAGAAAACAATTCTTTATTTGGCATCTCAGGAAGTAAATCTTGGAAGCAGATTTCCTCAGTAGGTAGTCCCTTTCAGAGGAATGTTTTCTCCATCAATTAGTTTTCTAATAGATTGTGGAACAATAGGGTCTCCCAGAGATAGACCTGATGACTTCTGTTTCCAAGAGTGATAGTTCATATTGAATTGAGCATTCTTCATTTTTTTTTTTATATTTATTTATTGTTTGTTTCCCCAACAATATAAACAAAGAAAAAAAAGGAAACACAAACATAATCATCACATATGAATATCAATGTGAAGACACAGCTCCATATCATATTATGGTTCTCGCGGAGATGTAGATCCGTATCTAAAAAAAGAGAAACAAAAAACGAGAAGAAATGAAAAAAAAACTCTCTCTGATATTTATTTATTAGTTGAGCATTCTTCATTAATCTGACTGCTCCAGTCTTGATCTGCAGAACTTGGTTTGCGAATTTGATTCAGATGTCAAGTTTTCTCCAATCACCAAGGTGTCGAGGGATTAGAGATTTAATACTTATTTTTTTATATCAAAGATGTTTCTTTGATGCTGTATTGAACACCTTATTTCAGACCATAAAGCCTGTTACAAATAAAATTTCTCAAATTATTTGGAAAGTTGTTTCTTTCGTGCTATGAAAACCACGGATTTAGTTGGCATTCCTTTAGAATTCCAAAAATTGGGTTTTTTTGCAAGTCAGTTTGAATAATGACCTTATCTGCTTACTCTTTAAAGAGCCTTTTTTTTTCCTTTTCTGTCTCATACTACAGGAAGATTGCTAAGTGTCTTGATATCAAGGCTTTGTTAAGGCTAAGGCCCTGATATTCAATGGTTCTCCAGCTTAGAGAGAAATTGCAGTTTAGGCTTCACAGGGGCTGAACTCACTGAAAAATTCAAAAGAAAAATGGCAAAACACTCCAGCACTGTGAGATCTCTCTCACTTCCATATATGAAGGAGAGACAAGCCCAGTGCAATATAGCCCTGCACGATATGAGAATTTTGTTACACTTACACTTTGTGCTCTGTATTTTAGATTACTTTACACTTTAAATTGGGTATTAGCATTTAATCTTTGTACATTCTCATTTATATTTTAAAGGGAAACTAAACCCAATTATTTTCTTTCATGATTCAGATAGAGCATGTAATTTTAAGCAGATTCAAATTTTTCTTAGATTCCTGCTTTTTCAAATAAAGATACCAAGAGAACAAAGAAAAATTGATAATAGGAGTAAATTAGAAAGTTTCTTAAAATTGCATGCTCTATCTGAATCATGAATCATGAAAGGGTTAAGTATCCCTTAAATACATTTAGATTTAGCTCTAGCAGATATTTTACAAATTCTGATTATGTTTTCAACATTTCTGTGTAACTTTAACAAATTAGGATCATACTTTGAATATTTCTGTGTAGCTTTTACAAATTACATTGCACCTTGAATTTGCTGCATTGCAAACTAAAACTGACAGCTTCAGAAAGTGGGAGATATAGGGCAGTTCCTTGTTTTTAACAGGAGTTCCCAGGGTATGTCTGAAGCTCTCTCACAAGTCTTGTGAAATTTTTTAAGCATTTTAAACAAGCTGGTATCACTTATCTGCCTCCAGGGCCGGCCCTAGCCATTGCGGATGACAAAATGGGGCCCCCTTTTTCCCCGCCCCAACCAGCCCAATCTCCGGCCCCAACCCCACCCAATCTCTGCCCCCAACTCCACAGCTTTTAAAATGAAAAAAAAAAAAAAAAAAAAGAAGAAAAATCATTTAAGGTAATGGGCTTGGTAGTTTAGCAATTTTGCATTTATACGTACAGAGGAAATATGTTTACATGGTCAGTAACCTGCATCTAATATAAATTACATTCTAACTTAAGTTATGTATTTTAATGTAATCATAACCTTTGGGCACCTTTACATTTATTAAAAAAAACACACACACACAAAAAACACGGACACCACATAATGTTTTCATCCATGGTTTAGTAATCTCTACCTAATAGGAATTGTCTTTTAAATGGCAGCAGTGCATGTTTCCAGTACACCACACACCTGAGTAATTATTTGCATGGGCTGCCACTTTCTAATGCCAAAGTTCTTTATTATCTTCTCCTGTATATAATAGCATAGCCCTTGACCTACAGTTGAGCACGAAAGGTTGTATCCTTTGTCCCAGCTTCTCACAAATGACCCAATGTGTTTTAGGGTTCTCCAAGTCCACTAGACATATCAAATAGGGAATTTTACCCATTAATCCTTCTGACAGTAATCTAGAGCTTCTTTATCAGAGTTGTCTAAGAAGACATGACACTAAAAGAAATGTCTATGTATAGGTTAGATTACTATTTAAACTTTATAGCTTAATTTTGGAAAAGGTGTTAGATAATTAATGAATCTGCCATGTATTCTACATGTGGGTTTGTTTGCTATGAAAATACTTGATGGAACATACAAACCAACTCAATATAATAAATAATAAACTGGTAAAAAAAAAAGTGAAATAAGAACTTTAATGTGGGAATACATTTTTGGCTAACAAACCCTCTACTTTATGAACAACTGGAGATTTATGCAACGAGAAAAGGCACAAGAAAGCTGTATATGATATTAACACAGGGAACAACATATCCAATTGTAAAAACTTTCTGTTCTATAGAGTGTTAATTCCTTTCATTATTCTACTAGTTTGAGTTGATTATAACTTTAATTTAACAAGAAACCCTGCTACATATGTGTTCAGAACCAACAAATCAATATCCAACCGTGCAAACAGATGGGAAGGGGAAGCATCAGTGGCAATTTCATTGCTTTTTAATTGGCAGTAGAGCTAAAGGGATTTATTACTTGTACTGCTTTAATTTTGTTCCCAATGTACATTTATTTCTACGATTGAGTTCACACTGAATACTGTCAGTGACACAGGTGGCAGCACTGGCTGGGGGCAGCACAGTGAGACAGGACAGAAAGAGGACCGGTTGGGACTGGGAGCTGGAGGAACTTACCATTCTCTGATGTTCAGGATGTTGTGTATGCTAATGCTGCCAGTGCCTGTCACCTGTCGTCCGGACCGGACCGCTGGGGGACCAAAAAGCTCTCTCCTCTGACTGAGTTGACAGTGACTCTGCAGCTGCCAGCAAGCAATGCGCCCTCAAACTGACTGATAGCCGAGTCGCGTACAGGCGCAGGAAAAGGAAACTATACTTCCTCCCACGCTGTTAGTAACTGCCTCCTCCTCCTGTCAGTGTGTCTGCTCTGCCGCCCATTGCCAAAACAAAACTTCCAGGGCAAAAAAAAAAAAAATCACGCCTCTTCAGCTGTATGCAGGTTAAGTCTGCTCAAAATTCACAATAGACTGATTTAAAAAAAATAAAATAATATATACTAAAATATTGACAAAAGCAAATTAAATTATAGTGAAAGAATTTCAGTTTAATTTGTAATTGATGCAAACGGAGTCTTTATATCAGCCCCAGGGGTTCTCCAGTTACCTTCTCTCTCCCATGTGAAATTTTGTATCCCAGAGAGCTTCATTACTTTCTATGGAAGGCATATCTCATCTTTTCGGGAATTCCAGGTTCCTCCCCTTTTCTTAGAAATTTCAGTGTGTTCTGCCTCGGTGAAGTCAGCACTATAATCTCTCTCCAAACTAGAGAATGTTTGATTATTTGGCCCATAGAAAGCAATGACGCTCTTTGGGAAACTGAAGCTGACGGTTTTTCAGTTTTAATTTAAACAAAAGATATACAAAGTGCAATCTAATTTTTAAAAGCTACACATAAACTTTGAAAGGCATAATTAGAATTTTAAAATCAAAATCCTAAATACACTGCTGTATACAAAATAAATTACAAAATAGAAAGTGCAAAGTTTAAATGTAATAAAATATAGTCTGAAGTGTAAAGTGATATGAAATAAAAAGCACAAAGTGCAAATGCAGGAGAACTATCATGTTATGAAGAGCTATATTGCACTGTGTTTGTCTTTTCTTCACATACAGAAATGCAGGGAATGTCCCTTGGAGAAGTAAAGCAAAACCTACCATTTGAAAATTTCACTAGGGATTTCGCAGTGCTTGAGAAACATTTTAGAATCTCACCTGAGCAGGGTGGTTTTGAATATCGAGGTCTTAGTCTGGATATATGTCTAAATGAATTTCTCGTCTTTGGAACATTCATTTCTTTTTTTTTTTAAGCTTTACATATTTCTCTTTTTGAACCTGCATGCTCTGGACATTTACCTTCTGTCTTGGAAGTTTTTGTTGCTATCAGTAATATATTTAGCAGGAAGAATTTCCTAACTTTTTGCTCTTTCTTGCGAACGTCCTTGTCTTATTTTCATCAAGTGATTTGTACCTAAAGATATTTTTCAGATAACATCAATCAGGAGATTATAGCCCAAATCCTTGTCCTAATCAAAATAATTAATTTGATGGTCTCTTACTTAATCTACGTATTGTTAGAGCATTAGAATTCTACTTTCAAATTACAAAGGTTTTTAGATGATCCTTAAATTTGTTTGTCCAATGGTCCATGGTCTACATCCATTTCTTTAGATTTTTATCTAAATGTCTTGCCAAGGTTTACTTAGCAGCAGGTTAGGCTTTTACAAAAGAATAATCACCCCTTTTTCTAGATTGGTTTCCTCATCTTGAATTTTCAAGAATGAGGCATATATTAAATATATTTGCAAGGCAGCAACATACTTTCTCTAAATTCTACCACTTTGATGTGTTTGTTGCCCATTTCCCATCTCAGACCACCATCTGCTCACCTTTAATCTTGATATACAGGCTAAACCTACTTCTCCCCTCGCCCCTGCACCTGTGGAAATCTGCACCCTGTGGATCCTCTCCAACTTTCCATACGTATTCAAAAACGCCTCCCCCACACATCCATGATATCCTGCCCTGACCTTGCTACAACCCACTATAACAATACTCTCTCCTCTGCACTTGACACTTTTGCTCCTCCCCAAATACGCAAAACCTCACGTCGTCAGCTCCAACCATGGCACTCTAAGCAAACGCACTACCTGCAAAAATGCTCCCGTGCTGCTGAACGTGCTTGGAGGAAATCCCACTCTGAACCAGATTTCCTCCATTATAAGTTAATTCTTTATTATTACTCCTCTGCCCTTCACTTAGCCAATCAAGCCTACTTCTTCTACTCACTCATCAAACCTTAAACGTCTCTTCTCCATTTTCAACTCTCTCCTCTATCTACCTGCACCACCCCCTTCATCTGCCTTTAGTGCTCAAGACCTGGAAGACTACTTTTTCAACTAAACACTTACCATCCAAAGTAATATCCCAACACAAAACTGCAACCTTCCATCTCCGCCCCGGCCACCACCTCCACCACTCTCAGCACCTTCCCCCCAACCACTGAGAATTAAGTGAGTTCCCTATTGTCTACCTCACACCTCACTACCTGCCCACTTGACGTTATCCCTTCACATCTAATATCTTCTCTGTCTTCTACCCTCACTCCAGCTCTTACTCACACATTCAACCTATCCCTTACAACTGGTTCATTCCCATCTTCCTTCAAACATGCAAAGGTCACCCCATCCTCAAAAAAACCTCCCTCGACCCCAATTCTCCTGCAAACTACTACTGTTTCCTCTAGCTTCAAAAGTCCTGGAAAAACTAGTTTTCGTTCGCCTAACCCACTTCTTGTCCTCCAACTCATTGCTTGACCCCTTGCAATCTGGCTTCCGTCCCCAACACTCAACTAAGACTGCCCTCACCAAGGTTACTAATGATCTTCTTTCTGCTAAAAACAACGGCCACTACTCAATACTTATCTTACTTGACATGTCTGCTGCCTTTGACACCATTGACCATCCCCTTCTCCTACGGACTCTCAGATCCCTTGGGCTCTCTGACACTGCCCTCTCCTGGATTTACTCTTATCTCTCTAATAGGTCATTTTCTGTCTCCTTTGCTGGCAACTCCACCTATCCATTGCCTCTGTCTTTTGGAGTACCTCAAGACTCTGTTATGGGTCCTCTACTCTTCTCTATTTATACTTCCTCACTGGGTAAACTTATCAGTAGCTATGGCTTCAACTATCCCCTCTATGCTGATACTCAGATCTACTTATTCACTCCTGCACTCTCTCTTTCTGTCCTTTCTCACATCAGTGTCTGCTTATCTGGCATTTCTTCTTGGATGGTCACTCACCACCTAAAAATCAACATGTCCAAGTCTGAGCTCCTACTAATCCCCCCCTCTAATTCTACCCCAGTTTCCAACTTTTCAATCACTGTTGGTGACACCACTATCTCCCCATCACCCCAAGTCCGCTACCTAGGAGTTACACTTGACTCCAATCTGTCCTTCATACCCCACATCCAATTGCTCTCTTCATCCTGTCACAACCACCTACGCAATATCTCCAAAATTCATCCGTTTCTGAGTGCTGAAACTATTAAACAGCTAATACACTTCCTGGTAATTTCCCGACTTGACTACTGTAATAAACTACTAACTGGTCTCAATCTCTCCCGCCTCTCCCCTCTTCAATCCATTCTAAATGCCTCTGCTAGGCTAATACACCTCTCCCGATGCTCTGTATCTGCTGCACCTTTCTGCGAGTCCCTTCACTGGCTTCCCATTCACAGCAGAAATAAATTCAAAATTCTCACCCTGATGTCTTTTATATTTTATTGTACTGTACTTTTATCTTTGTACCCATGGACAGCGCTGAGGAATCTGTTGGCGCTTTATAAACAAATAATAATAATAATAATAAGACAAAGAAAGCCCGTCAGACTGCAGTGTCTGGTAATTAGGTGCCTGCCTCATGGACTCTCACCACCATGAAATAAATTAATGTATAAGTGATGTCCAATATATATCCTGGGGACCCAAAATGTCTTTCCAAAAGTTTTAATTGGGCTTCAAATTCTGAACCAATCAACATTTAACTACCACCATCAGGATTTAGATGAAATTTCCTTTTGGTACTTCATTTTAAAGGTTTTTCTCTTAAAGCAACCATATAGTACCCATCTTATTAAATGAATAATTAATGCTGTAGCATACTTGTTATACCAGCAATCCCAAACATAGCCTTCAAATAGAGTATACAGGTATATGGAACAGGTGGTAAATTAATATTACTGATCACACACTTAAGTAGGTTAGAATACTACATGAGAGATATGAGAAGAGTTAAATTAAGTTGATGCGTGATAGTCATTTGTTATTATTTTTTAGATAAGGATCCATTAATGCTGTGGATAAGGATGCTTAATCTTAATATTTTAATCAAATGCAAGACATTTGTAATATAATAATTCAGTACAATGTAGCACTGCATGATATAAGAGTTTGTATTTACACTTTATATTTTAATTTACTTTAGTTGTTTTGTTCTTTAAGATTGATTAGATTTAAGCTTTGCACTTTCTGTTTTGTGTTTTAATGCATTTAGGTTTTGTATGCAGCAGTATGTTTAGGAAAGTGATTTTACAAATTCTAATTGTACTTTGAATGTTTCTATGTGAAGCAAATCTGGATTATGCTCTATATATTTCTGTGTTTTTTTTACAAATTGTGTTACACTTTCCATTTTTTTCTATGTGAAATAAGCCCGGGTAGAGTAAAAGAAACAACAATTTCCCTGGATTAATGCTGCGGAATCTGTTGGCGCTCTACAAATAACCAATAAAAATAATAATAATAATAATAATGTCTCTGAAGTTAATGTGTTCTGAAGTTCTCTCTCAAAATATTCTCTAAGCATTTCATACCTGCATGTTTTATTGATTAATCTCGTCAATTTTATTCAGGTGAAGTTTGCTCAAAATTCACAATACACTTTTTTATATGCAGAGTACTGTATAATAAACTAATAACAAATGCAAGTTAGACTGTAATTCAAACATTTCAGTTTAATTTGTATTTAGTGCAGACTGAGATATTGCCATATTATTATACTAAAGTAAATAGAGATGTAGTAGGTTAAGATATTTTCTTTTTTTTTACAAAAGTGGATTTTGTGGAATTACTGAAGTGGACATATATTCCTTCAGCAACGTTTAATGAATATCTAAAATTAGACTTCAGTAACTTTAATTTATATGAGGCATTTCATTTTCTGCGCTGATTTATTTTATGACCTTTTCTCAGTATCTTGTTTAAAACCTGGCTCATGGACATTAGGTACCAACAGCTACACAACCCTAACCTCATACCACACAAACTAGAATATCCCTGGATAAGTTTTAACTATTTTATTTTAATTTGATTCAGAGATGATAGATATGTCATGTCTGGTATCAAAATAATATCCATGGTTCCAAAATGTTATTGATTACAAGTTTATGGCTACTGTGTATGTATAAATAAAATGAATATGTATCTTATACGTTAAGCCGCTGGCTTTCAAACCTGTCCTCAGACCTCCCTAACAGGTCACATTTTGAGGATATCGAAACTGGAACACAGGTTAAATAATCAGCTGAGTAGTAAACATGATTATTTTACCTGCTCTCATCCAAGGTAATCCTGAAAACCTGACCTGTTCGGGAGGCCTAAAGACAGGTTTGAAAACCAGTGCTTTAAGCCAATGGTTGAGGTCTGGTTTATGGCCTGCCATAAAAGGGGTAGCAAAATTCTTTGTGCCCTCCCAAAAATGTATTCAATGTTGAATTCTGAAAAAGAAAAAATCTACCAATCTCATTTGGGACAATAAAACAGTAATATGTTCTGTTATTTTAAATCTGTTTGTATAATTTGTTTTTGCTCATAAAAAATATTCCTTTATAAAGTTTTGCCTTTGTCTAATATCTGAACCACAATATAGAAAAGACAAATATAACATAATTGTTTTCTTAAATTATTTTTTGTCAAATTGCATGTTTCTTAAATCTATAAATCTGGGTTTTATCAAAGATTTCCCATTTAATTATACTTGGTGGTATAGTTTAGTGTAACGTTTACGGCGCAAGATGAAAGTATTGTTAATCATTTTGTCTTTGTTGATTTAGGAGTAGGGAGATATTAAACATAAGTGAAAAGAAAATAGTGCTAATTCATACTAAAGGCAAAATCACGTGAGCTTGAGGTTATTATTCTTAGCAGGAGATGTTAAATATCCAATAGCATATGTTCGGGGGTGAGCGAGGCAGCATTTGCGGTGAGCGAGGCAGCAGAATGCAAACATATTCCACAGTTGCAGAACAAAGATGCAATTTACGAAAAGGTACAATTTACAAAAACGCAACTACAAAATGATGACGGCAGAGGGACCTGGTCATGAGCCCCTACCTGATATATATGACATAAAGCGAAGCTGATGAAAAAGGAGAGGGTTTTGAGGTATGTAGTTAGAGAGATAGGATAATACTGGAAGTCTTGTGGAGGGAGGCAATGAGGGAAGTTAGGAGAATATTTGCAAAGTAGGACATATATATAGGCGGGTCCATTGTTATTTAATTATTTTAGGTATGTGCAAAATTTATTTTTTGGTTATTTATTTGTCAAATGAATTCCAAATATGGCCGCCATTAGCACTTGTCTATTATAGACTCTGGATATATTAATGTAAAATGAAACACAAAAATACAATGGACGCTGCCTCCTCATGAAGCCAGACGGGTGAGGTTCCAGATAGTGAACCTTGTCCACCCGCCTAATGATAAATGGGGGTCAAAGTGTTTTAAACATTACAGTGTCTTGCAAGTTTTCTTTCTTTTCCCTAAAAACCTATAAATTCCTACATGACAATTTTAAAACCTGTAAAATCCTAAAACACGGGTTAAAAAACCTAATTTCATTTTATTAGAACCTAAAAATCCAGGATTTAATGATCAGCTTGGCAAACACATTCATAAAGGATTCTAGAGGGGACAGATGATAGTTTGGGAGACCTGAGAAGATAATATTGTAATAGACAAAGTGGGAAATGATAAGAGAGTAGATTAGTTGTGTCTTAATTAGGAAAGAGCTGAATTTTAGAGATATTTAAGTCGGCCAGAAAACTGGCTATAGAACAAATAATAGTTCTCATTCAAATGTATCCCAAAGGCAGTGGCATGAGGAAGTAGTGTGATCACAGTGTTCTCAGTAGTTATAGAGATACGGTCTGTGAGGACAATTAATGAATGGGGAAATAAGAAGATCTCAGTTTATAATAGAACTGAAAATACTGGTAACAGAGAATATGGTATTGAGAAATCTGTTATTCTAGTTATTTATTCTTTTTATCTTAGTAAATAAAAAGAAATCAATGAAACAAAGTGGAACTGTGACAGAGAATTTTCTATTGATAGCCTATTTAAAGTATAAGATTCAGGGCAAGTCAATCCACTTACCCTTATAAAAGAATTCATAAATACGTTATGATAAAGAAAGGCATTTGATCTATGTCTCTTTTACGCTGAGACATTTGATATTGCCCTTCTCTTCTCCATATATCATTTGATTATAACCCGTTTCAATGCCGCTACTGTGTCAGGTGAGAACATTTTAATTTTTGTTTTCATTGTAACTAGTGTTCACTTAATGCTTGTTTTACACATACAAGGGTAAAAGCCTGTAAAACTGCCGTTTCTAGTAAGCATATGGCGGTTTGGTTACTGTCTCAGATGTCACATACAATAGTTCTTTAAGATCAACCGCACCTCTTAAGCACCTGATCTCTATTAGAGATCGTTTTACAACTTTGCTCCCATTCTGTCATTTTCCAGAGCCTGTGTCAAATTTACCACTTTGAGATGATTGATTGTTTTTTTCATTTTTTTTTTAACTTATAGGGCATCAGAAATAAGGCAGCGCTCTACCTCATTATCAGTAAAAAATATTAAACTGCATTTTTCTTAAAAATATTTCCTTTAATGATTTAGACAGAGCATACAATTAAAAAAAAAAACAGTGTCCAATTTACTTCTATTACCCAATTTGCTTTGTTCTAATGTTATTCTTTGTTCAAGAGATAGCTAAGTTGGTAATGTGCACATGTTTAGAACTCGTCATGGCAGGAACAAGTGCTGCCATCTAGTGCGCTTGCTAATGTATAATATTCTTGCAAAACTGCTTCCATAGAGAGGTAAATTTATTAAATGGCAAGTGGATATGATTCAGTATAGCAAATCATGTCAGCTCGACATCGCTAAATGCTGACAGCATACACTGTCAGCATTTATCATTGCACAAGCATTTCTAGGGACCACTGCTTCTTAATGTCTGTTTCAGGTGAGCCCGAAATGATAGGACTCCAAGGCAGCACTTGCTGCTTAAAAAATGGAGCCCACAGTGTTGTCATATAGTGCTGCAGACATGTGCACACTCCTGAGCTGACCTCCATGCTTTTTAACAAAGGATACCAAGAGAACGAAGAAAATTTGATAATATAAGTAATTTGGGAGGAACAATGGGAAACTACTTTTGGGCATAAAGGGATATTCAAGACAAAATTGGAATCCACATGGTTGCATTTCAGTTTTGAACAGAAGTAGTTTTCTAATTTACAATCCATCGCAGTTTCAAAATTGTATTTAAGTTTGCACCGTGCATCAGAATTTTAAACACAGAACTTGCCTAAGGTGCTTGTACCATCTAGTAATAATTACATTTGTTAATTGCTGACATGATACAGGACCCACTGGTGCACTGAGCAGCTGCAGTATTTAAAATGCTGGTGCACTGAGAATATCTAGCTATGCTTCACATGCACGTGCAGAGAAAAATGTGAACACTAAAACAGTGATACATTTTACTAGCAGCTTTTTTGCCAATACGAAAACATGTATATTGCAAATATGTTTGTGCTCAAATCTGTCATTTATCTATGTGCATTTAAATTTTGACCTGAATTTCCCTTTAATATCCCTTAGAAGCACAATTACCAACATGTTTTTAAATGTACATGTAGCAACATAGATTTTCAAAAGTTGTCTATCTTTGCTTTTTTTCTTTAAACTGTAATACTGTACATAACCGTATCTTAATCCAATGTTTTTCTCAATGGTAATTCATTAAAATATTCTGCTGGTAATCTAAGTGAAATGAAGGAAATGTCCAATGTAGTTCATACAATTGTTTACTGTTATGCAGTATCATATGACAGCTATCAGCCAACCAGAAAATGAATATACACAATATATATTGTGCACTTTTGCACATGCTCAGTAGGAGCTGGAGTCTCAGAAACTGCATATAAAAAAGTGCACGTTTTGATAATGGAATTATATTGGAAAGGTTTTTTAAATTTCATGCTCTATCTGAATCATGAAACTTTAATTTTAACTTTAGTGGCTCTTTAACCCCTTAAGGACCAATGACATACAGGATACGTCCTACAAAAAAAGGTCCTTAACCCCTTAATGACCGGACCATTTTTCAATTTTCTTACCCTTAATGACAATGGCAATTTTTACATTTCTGCAGTGTTTGCGTTTAGCTGTAATTTTCCTCTTACTCGTTTACTGTACCCACACATATTATATACTGTTTTTCTCGTCATTAAATGGACTTTCTAAAGATACCATTATTTTCATCATATCTTATAATTTACTAAAAAAAAAAGATAAAATATGAGGAAAAAATGGAAAAAAACACACTTTTTCTAACTTTGACCCCCAAAATCTGTTACACATCTACAATCACCAAAAAACACCCATGCTAAATAGCTTATATATTTTGTCCTGAGTTTAGAAATACACAATGTTTACATGTTCTTTGCTTTTTTTGCAATTTATGGGGCAATAAATACAAGTAGCACTTTGCTATTTCCAAACCACTTTTTTTCAAAATTAGCGCTAGTTACTTTGGAACCCTGATATCTGTCAGGAATACCTGAATATCCCTTGACATGTATATATTTTGTTTTAGAAGACATCCCAAAGTATTGATCTAGGCTCATTTTGGTATATTTCATGCCACCATTTCACCGCCAAATGCGATAAAAAAAAAAAGTTCACTTTTTCACAAATTTTGTCACAAACTTTAGGTTTCCCACTGAAATTATTTACAAACAGCTTCTGCAATTATGGCACAAATGGTTGTAAATGCTTCTCTGGGATCCCCTTTTTCAGAAATAACAGACTTATATGGCTTTGTAGTTGCTTTTTGGTAATTAGAAGGCCGCTAAATGCCGCTGCGCACCACACATGTTTTATGCCCAGGAGTGAAGGGGTTAATTAGGGAGCTTGTAGGGTTAATTTTAGCTTTAGTGTAGTGTAGTAGACAACCCCAAGTATTGATCTAGGCCCATTTTGGTATATTTTATGCCACCATTTCACCGCCAAATGCGAGCAAATAAAAAAATAAACTTTACATTTTTCACAATTTTAGGTTTCTCACTGAAATTATTTACAAACAGCTTGTGCTATTATGGCAGAAATTGTTGTAAAAGCTTCTCTTGGATCCCCTTTGTTCAGAAATAGCAGACTTATATGGCTTTGGCGTTGCTTTTTGGTAATTATAAGGCTGCTAAATGCTGCTGCGCACCACAGGTGAATTATGCCCAGCAGTGAAGGGGTTAAATTAGGTAGCTTGTAGGGAGCTTGCAGGGTTAATTTTAGAGATCAGCCTCCCACCTGACACATCCCACCCCCTGAACAACCTGGGTTGTCCTTGCTGATTGGTGCAAAAAATCTATCCACCAATCAAAAAGTGCTGTCCAGAGTTCTTAACCCAAAAACGCTTAGATGGCTTTTATTTCAAATAAAGATAGCAAGAGAACGAAGAAAAATTGATAATAGGAGTAAATTAGAAAGTTGCTTAAAATTGCATGCTCTATCTGAATCACAAAAGAAAAAAATTGGGTTCAGTGTCCCTTTAACGACCAAGGACGTACCCTGTCAACCAAAAATTTATAAAAACTTATTTCGATTTTGTTATAAATGCATGTTAAATTAAACTGTATCCCATTTTTGCTGCAAATACAGTTTTCTTGTAAAAACTTGTTCTCCTCCGGCAGTTTTGAAATGGCCGCTTGATCCCTTCTTTCCCTGATGTCATCCTTAGTGAATATTCAGCTGAAAAGAACATCTCTGCATCGATTCAGCTTGTTTATGTATCTCGTGCATGTGCAATGCATGCTTTTCAGCAAGGGGGTCATTTTAGATCCATTCTTAAAACGAGCCCCTTGCCGAAAAGCACACATTGCGCATGCGCAAAATACATGTATAAACTGAATTGACACAGAGCTGATCTTTTCAGCTGAATATTCACTAAGGATGGCGTCAGGGAAAGGAGGGGACAGGCGGCCATTTTAAAACGGCAAGTTAGTCTTTTTACAAGAAAACTGTATTTGCAGCAAAAATGGGCTTCAGTTTAATTTAATATGGATTTATAACAAAATCAAAATAGTTTTATCATCTTGTGCTAATACTTGTCAACTTAGACTTTTTGCCTTAGATAATGCTTGAACTTCTTTGTATGGAAAGCTATGTCAACTTTAAAATGTCATAAAAACAAAGGCCAGGGGACAACTGCCTCTTTCACCATTTACTGTAAAACTACATAACTATGTCATAGTGATGGTCCCTTATAAGCAATGTTTGATGTCCGGTGTTAGAAGTTGCATGGTGCTATTCTCAAACAAATAGATAGTGGTGCTTCTAAATAAAAAAACAAAAGCTATAGTAAAATGCAAGCCGTAACTTGCTGTAACTATGGGGCCGATTTATCAATGTCTGTCTGACATAATACGCTGTAGCGTAATCATGTCTGACACACATCGCTGAATGCCGACAGCATACGCTGTCAGCATTTAACATTGCACAAGCAGTTCTGGTGAACTGCTTGTGCAATGCCGCCCCTTGCAGATTCACGGCCAATCGCCCGCTAGAAGGGGGTGTCAATCTACCCAATCGTATAGAATCGGGCGGATTGATGTCTGCAGCCTTAGAGGCAGCAGACCAGTTAAGGAGCAGTGGTCTTAAGACTGCTGCTTCATAACTGCTGTTCCCGGCGAGCCTGAAGGCTTGCGTGGAAACAGGGGCCCCTGATAAATCGGCCCCTATGGCTGGTTCTTTAATGGGATTCAATGGGAACCAGACAGCTTTTTATAAGAGTTGTACACAGAGAGAGCATACTGGATAATAGTTTTTTTTAAGAGAAATGTCTCTCATATGGGGTCCATCAGTTTAAAGGGACACTGAACCCAAATTTTTTTCTTTTGTGATTCAGATAGAGCATGCCATTTTAAGCAACTTTCTAATTTACTCCTATTATCAAATGTTCTTCATTCTCTTGCTATCTTTATTTGAAAAAGAAGGCATCTAAGCTTTTTTGTGGGTTCAGAACTCTGGATAGCACTTTTTTATTGGTGTATGAATTTATCCACCAATCAGCAAGGACAACCCAGGTTGTTCATCAAAAATGGTCCGGCATCTAAACTTACATTGTTGCATTTCAAATAAAGATACCAAGAGAATGAAGAAAATTTGATAATAGGAGTAAATTAGAAAGTTGCTTAAAATGTCATGCTCTATCTGAATCAGAAAGAAAAAATTTGGGTTCAGTGTCCCTTTAACCTTGAGTGCTAATGACGGCTCAGAGCCGTCATTAGCACTTAACTAACTTTTTTGCAGTCTGGGGGCCCCCACCCACTCCTACCATGGCGATCGGGCCTGCATAGTGACAGGCAATGCCGGGGCTTCCCGTAACGTGCGGTGACATCACGCGCAATGACGTGATGACGTCACCGCGCAACTTTATTTAAAATTGTCAATACAAAGTATAGGGAAAGGGGGCATGCTGCTTAGATACTTGTATCTCAGGGATCTAAGCAGCTACAGACCCCCAAGGCCCACCATTGGAAAGGTAATCGCCTAACCTTTCCAATGGTATAAGTCTTGGGGATCTGGGGGGAAAAATTAAAAAGTAAAAAAAAGGTTTTTTGAAAATAGTAAAAAACAGAAAAATATTAAATTCAGCTTAGCACTCAAAGGGTTAATATCTACATGGTGTCTTGTTGAACATCTTTCTTTGAGACTGCTTTCTATGATTGGGTTTATATTATAGTGGATGAAGAGTTCGGAGTGTCATTTCATTCTTGGACCAAGACAGCACAATGCCTTGAGCGTGCCCTGACTGGGACGCATGTGTTTATTAATTTAAATTACCAATTAAGAGCCAGATTACAAGTGGCACTTTGCTGATGCATAACTTCGCTAGAAGTATAATTTTTGCACGCGTCGGGTAGTGCGCGTATTACAAGTTGATAGTAAAAATTTGTGCGCAAGCAAAACCCAATGTGCACTAACCAAAGAACTTTGCAATATCGCAACCACATTACCCTATCGCTCGAGTGCTAACCCAACAGGAGTTATGATTATTTCACATTCCAATGTTCTTCACATACAGAACAATGTAAATATTATTCTTTTAAATACATATTTATATATATATACTAGTGGTAAAGCCTGTGTACATGGGCTATGTTCTGTAGTGCAGCAATCTCACCCACCCATGCTCCCGCCCGGTCACGCCCGCTCCTG
Organism: Bombina bombina; assembly: GCF_027579735.1. Classification (NCBI taxonomy): domain Eukaryota; kingdom Metazoa; phylum Chordata; class Amphibia; order Anura; family Bombinatoridae; genus Bombina; species Bombina bombina. The sequence goes on along the minus strand of NC_069500.1, from coordinate 1,296,669,834 downwards.
CACGGCCACACCCTCACCGCTGCGCATGCCCATTTACATGGGCCATTTTCTGTAGTGCAGCAGTCTCAACCGCCCACGCTAAATAAAATGTATTAACCCCTAATCCTCCAACCCCCACATCACAAAGTACATGTATGTATACAATGAGTACTTGTAAACCGTGGCTAACCACCCGTAAGGGTCTCAAGGCGCTGCACATTTTATCGACCTCGGAAGGATAAAAGGCTGAGTGGACCTCGCTGGAAATCGAACCTGCAACCCTTGGGTTGCTACAGAGCTCAGCCACAGTGCCTTAGCTTGCTAAGCTATTTGTCCGGCATACATAATAAAGTTATTAACCCCTAATACGCCATTCACCCACATCGCAATCGACCTAATAAACGGCTAGATTACGAGTTTTGCCTTAGAAGCTATGCGGTGCTAACGAGCAGTTTTTTCTCACTGCTCACTTACCTGCAGCGCTGGTATTACGTGTTTTTACAAACTCGCCGTTAAAAGGCAAGAAGTGGGCGTTGAGCAAAATTGTGCTCCTTACCGCACTCCAATACCAGCAGTGAGCTAGTAGAAAAAGTCTAACACCTGCCAAAAAGCAGCGTAAATCTCAGTAACGCAGCCCCGTTGATTCCTATGGGGAAACACATTTTATATTTACACCTAACACCCTAACATGAACCCGAGTCTAAACACCTCTAATCTTACACTTATTAACCCCTAATCTGCCACCCCCAACGTCGCCGCCACTATAATAAACATATTAACCCCTTAACCACCGCACTCCCGCCTCGCAAACATTAGTTAAATATTATGAACCCCTAATCTGCCGTCCCTAACATCGCCACCACCTACCTACATTTATTAACCCCTAATCTGCTGCCCCCAACGTCTCCGCCACTATAGTAAATGTATTAACCCCTAAACCTAAGTCTAACCCTAGCCCTAACACCCCCTAACTTAAATATAATTACAATAAATCTAAATAAAAATTAATATTATTACCTAAATAATTCCTATTTAAAACTAAATACTTACCTATAAAATAAACCCTACGCTAGCAACAATATAACTAATAGTTACATTGTAGCTATCTTAGGGTTTATTTTTATTTTACAGGGAAGTTTGTATTTATTTTAAATAGGTAGAATAGTTATTATTAAATAGGTAGAAATATTATTACCTAAATAATTCCTATTTAAAACTAAATACTTACCTATAAAATAAACCCTACGCTAGCAACAATATAACTAATAGTTACATTGTAGCTATCTTAGGGTTTATTTTTATTTTACAGGGAAGTTTGTATTTATTTTAAATAGGTAGAATAGTTATTAAAAAGTTATTAACTATTTAATAACTACCTAGCTAAAATAAATACAATAGTACCTGTAAAATAAAACCTAACCTAAGTTACACTAACACCTAACACTACACTACAATTAAATAACTTACCTAAATTAAATACAATTAAATAAATTACATACAATTAGCTAAAGTACAACCCCTCCCCACTAAATTACAGAAAATAATAAACAAATTACAAGATCTTTAAACCAATTACACCTAATCTAATAACCCTAGCAAAATAAAAAAAGCCCCCCCAAAATAAAAAAAAACCCTAGCCTAAACTAAACTATCAATAGCCCTTAAAAGAGCCTTTTGCAAACAACCCGCCCAAACAGTAAATAAAATAAAACCCTAACTAAAAAAACTGAAGCTCCCCATTGCCCTGAAAAGGGCATTTGGATAGGCATTGCCCTTAAAAGGGCATTTAGCTCTATTGCAGCCCAAACCCCAAATCTAAAAATAAAACTCACCCAATACACCCTTAAAAATCCTAACACTAACCCCCGAAGATCAACTTACAGTTTTTAAGAGCTGACATCCATCCTCAACGAAGCTGGGTGAAGTCTTCATCCAAGCGGCAAGATGTCCTCAACGAAGCCGGCAGAAGTGGTCCTCCAGACGGGCAGAAGTCTTCACCCAGACGGCATCTTCTATCTTCATCCTTCCGACACGGAGTGGCTCCATCTTCAAGACATCCGGCGCGGACCATCCTCTTCAATCAACGGCTTCTTCTGAAAGGAAGGTTCCTTTAAATGACGTCATTCAAGATGGCGTCCCTTACATTCCGATTGGCTAATAGAATTCTATCAGCCAATCGGAATTAAGGTTGAAAAAATTCTCTTGGCTGATCCAATCAGCCAATAGGATTGAGCTTGCATTCTATTGGCTGTTCCAAATATCATCATCTTGGATGACGTCATTTAAAGGAACCTTCATTCCAGAAGAAGCCGTCGATTTAAGAGGATGCTCCGCGCCGGATGTCTTGAAGATGGAGCCGCTCTGCGTCGAAAGGATGAAGATGCCGTCTGGGTGAAGACTTCTGCCCGTGTGGAGGACCAAGTCTGCCGGCTTCATTGAGGACATCTTGCCGTTGAAAATGGATGTTGGCTCTTCAAAACTGTAAGGGGATCTTAGGGGGTTAGTGTTAGGATTTTTTTAAGGGTGTATTGGGTGGGTTTTATTTTTAGATTAGGGGTTTGGGCTGCAATAGAGCTAAATGCCGTTTTAAGGGCAATGCCCGTCCAAATGCCCTTTTCAGGGCAATGGGAAGCTTAGGTTTTTTAGTTAGGGTTTTATTTGGGGGGTTGGTTGTGTGGGTGGTGGGTTTTACTGTTGGGGGGTTGTTTTTATTTTTTTTTACAGGTAAAAGAGCTGATTTCTTTGGGGCAATGCCCCGCAAAAGGCCCTTTTAAGGGCTATTGGCAGTTTAAGCTAGGGTATTTTTTATTTTGGGGGGGCTTTTTTTATTTTGATAGGGCTATTAGATTAGGTGTAATTTAGTGTTTTTTATTTGTTGTAATTTAGCTAATTGTATTTCATTTATTTAATTCTGTTTAATTTAGGTAAATTATTTAATTGTAGTGTAGTGTTAGGTGTTAGTGTAACTTAGGTTAGGTTTATTTTACAGGTCAATTTGTATTTATTTTAGCTAGGTAGTTATTAAATAGTTAATAACTATTTAGTAACTATTCTACCTAGTTAAAATAAATACAAACTTGCCTGTAAAATAAAAATAAACCCTAAGCTAGATACAATGTAACTATTAGTTATATTGTAGCTAGCTTAGGGTTTATTTTACAGGTAAGTATTTAGTTTTAAATAGGAATTATTTAGTTAATGATAGTAGGTTTTATTTAGATTTATTTTAATTGTATTTAAGTTAGGGGGTGTTAGGGTTAGGCTTAGACTTAGACTTAGGGGTTATTAAATTTAATATAGTGGCGGCGACGTTGGGGGCAGCAGATTAGGGGTTAATAATATTTAACTAATGTTTGTGAGGTGGGAGTGCGGTGGTTTAGAGGTTAATATGTTTATTATAGTGGCGGCTATGTCCAGAGCGGCAGATTAGAGGTCCGGTTCCATCTTCATCCAGCATGGGGATATCTTCTATCTTTATCCGAAGCGAAGGTGGCACAGAGCGGAGGTGGCCGCGGAGCAGGAACGGCGGATTAGGGGTTAATACATTTTATTTAGTTATTGCGGTGGGGGGATGGCGGTTGAGAGGCATTCGTGCAGGAGGTTTGTTAATACTTTGTGTGGGCAGTTAGGTGTTTTTGTTAATACTTCATGCGGGCGGGTGGTTTGTTAATACTTTGTGCGGGCGGTTAGATGTTTTTGTTAATACTACATGGGGGCGAGCGGTTTGTTAATACTTCATCTGGGCGGTTAGGTGTTTTTGTTAATACTTCGTGTGGGCAGGCGGGCAGTTTAATACTTTGTGCGGGTGGTTAGGTGTTTTGTTAATACTTCATGTGGGCGGGCGGCTTGTTAATACTTCGTGCGGGCAGTTAGGTGTTTTTGCTAATACTTTGTGTGGCTGACGCTGCATATGTAATCTCGCCCCAGGTGGATTCATTTGGCTGCGTGCGCAGCCAACATTCTTTTGGCTGCAAGCGTTACTGACAACGTTGACGAACGCGTTACAATTGCAATTACAGTATATATACAACATATATATATATGTATATATTATTATTATTCTTTATTTATTAAGCGCTAACAGATTCCGCAGCGCTGCCCATGGGTACAAAGATAAAAGTACAACGGAGAAACAATACAATAAAAGACAAAATTACAGACAAATACAGGGGGAATTGAGGGCCCTGTTCCAGTAGGAACTTACAATCTAGATGGGTAGGAGAATGGGACACAGGAGGTGGGGACTGTAAAGGTGAGAATGATATTAGTGAGGAGATAGATAAGGGTAACTGTTAGGTAAGTGAAATTCATTTGTTACTGAGTCGGGCTTCCCTGAAAAAAAGGTTTTTAGGGAACATTTAAAAGAGGAGATGTTAGAGGAAAGTCTGACAGCTCAAGGAAGTGTGTTTCAGAGGGTTGGTGCCGCATGAGTGAAGTCCTGTAGTTTAGCATGAGAGGAGGTGATGGTAGAGGACGCAAGGAGCAGGTCATTGTTGGATCTTAGGGGGCAGGCTGGAGTATATTTGTTAATGAGTGAGGACATTTAGGGTGGGGCAGCATTGGTGGGGGCTTTGTAGGTTTGGGTGAGAATTTTGAATTTAGCTCTGCTGTGAATGGGGAGCCAGTGAAGGGACTCACAGAGAGGTGCAGCAGAAATAGAGCGTCAAGAGAGGTGGATTAGCCTGGCAGATGCATTTAGGATGAATTGAAGGGGAGAGAGGCGGGAGAGAGGGAGGCCAGTTAGTAGGTTATTACAGTAGTCGTCGGGAAATTACCAGGGAGTGGATTAGCTGTTTAGTAGTTTCAGCGCTCAGAAGCGGATGAATTTTGGAGATATTGCGTAGGTGGTTCTGGCAGGATGAAGAGAGCAATTGGATGTGGGGAATGAAGTGTGACTCCAAGGCAGCAGACTTGGGGTGATGGGGAGAAAGTGGTGCAGCCAACAGTGATAGAAAAATTAGAAACTGGAGTAGAATTAGAGGGGGGGGGGGGATTAGAAGTAGTTCGGTCTTGGACATCTTTATTTTTAGGTGGTGAGAGGCCATCCAGGAGGAAATGCCAGATAAGCAGTCGCTGATGTGAGATTTGACAGAAGGAGAGAGTGCAGGGGAGGATAGGTAGATTTGGGTATCATCAGCATAGAGGTGATAATTGAAGCCATAACTGTTGATAAGTTTACCCACTGAAGAAGTGTAAATAGAGAAGAGTACTCCAACAGACAGAGGCAATAGAGAGGAGGAGTCACCAGCAAAAGAGACAGAGAAGGATATGTTAGAGAGATAAGAGTGAATCCAGGAGAGGACAGTGTCACAGAGACCAAGAGAGCTGAGAGTCCGTAGGAGAAGGGGATGGTCAACAGTGTCCAAGGCAGCAGAGAGGTCAAGTAACATGAGTATAGATTAGTAGTCTTTGTTTTTAGCAGAAAGGAGTTCGTTAGAAACCTTGGTTAGTATACGTATACCTGTATATCTATATCTATTCCAATAGATATATAGGTATAAGTATATATTCTACATTTTATATATATATATATATATATATATATATATATATATATATATATATATATATATATATATATATATATATATATATATATATATATATATATATATATATATATATATACAGTTGTTATATAATTATTATTATTATTATAATTATTTAAACCCCCTATTGCAAATCAGGATTATTGTCAAAATGTATAGACCTTCAGCTGTTTTCAATAAACAAATCAAACAAAAGCAATTGAAATAGCTCAACACAATGAATGCTTCAAGAGGTTTTGTCATGTACCTATACCTTTAATTGGAAGAGGTAACTTAATTATTTACCTTTCACATAAAACCCTCCATTATACTCACCTTGTTGCTTGGTATTGCTGGAGACTCAGCTCTGAATGTCAAGCCAGACCTAACCTGCAAATGTCTACACAGGATTTATTGAACCTCAGACAATGATTGCATGGTTCTGTTACTTACTTTAAACCTTTAAGCCTTATCCTTCTGTTCCGGTTTCTTGCTGTAACCAATCTGCACAACCTACGTTCAGCTATATTCACTGTATTCAACCTGACAAAGGTACGAAGTGGATTAACCTCTCCCATAGAAATCAGTACTGCCTGGACCTCTTAGAAGTTTTCAAGGATGAACTTGCAAGAATGGATCTTCCAAACTCCCTAGAATCTCTCATGACTTTAACTATTTCTACAGATCGCAGACTTTGGGAGAGAAGGAATGAAATATCTACCTATGACCAAGTTCCAAAACAAAGTTTCTCTGCTACTCTAAGTAACCCCACTTCAAAAGATTCAGAGGAACCTATGGATATAGGGTTCATTAAACGCCCATTCACTTCAGAAGAAAGTTATAGACAAAAACAAAACAATCTATGTATGTATTGTGCTGCAACTGGACATTCTGTAAAATTGCTTAACTGCCCCTACCATATTACATACTTCTGATACCACATTACCTTTATAATACCAAGATTTCCATGATGTATTTGACCCAAAAGAAGCAAAGAAACTCCCCCCACATTGTATCTATGATAGTCTCATTGATTTAATTCCAGGTAGTATCGTCCCTTTTGGTCACATATATCCTTTGTCTCAGACAGAATTCCAACATTTAAAAAATTATATTGACGAAAATTTGAGAAAGGGTTTAATTCGGCCATCAACTTCTTCCGCAGGTGCTGGGATATTTTTTGTTAAAAATAAAGATAATAGTTTAAGGCCAATTTTTGATTATAGAGAACTAAATAAAAGGACAGTAAAAATAACTATCCCCTCCCTCTTATACCAGAGATGATAGAGAGACTCCAAGGTGCTAAAATCTACAGTAAGTTAGATCTTCGTGGGGCTTATAACCTAGTCAGGATCCATGACTGTGACGAATGGTTGACTGTCTTTCGCACTTGGTATGGTCTCTTTGAATATACCGTGATGCCCTTTGGGCTATGTAATGACCAGGCCATGTTCCAGAACTTCCTTAACGACATCTTTAGAGAAGTTCTGGACATATTCATGGTTGTATACTTGGATGATATCCTCATATATCCCCTAACTATGATTAACATGTAAAACATGTTAGGTTCATTCTCAATAGACTAACGGCAAGATTTAGAGTTTTGTCGGTAAAGACCCGCGTAGCTAACGCTGCTTTTTTTCCCAACGCACCCTTCCAACAACGCTGGTATTTAGAGTTGTCTGAGGGGCTGCGTTAGGCTCATAAAAGGGTGCGTTGAGCCTAACTTAGCTCCACTTCAACTCTCAATACCAGCGTTGCTTACGGTAGCGGTAAGCTGGGAAAACATGCTTGTGCATGATATCCCCATAGGAAACAATGGGGCTGAGCTGGCTGAAAAAAATGGTAAAAAGAAAGACAGCGCCTCATAGTGCAAGTGGGTTCCAACAGTAATGGATCACAGTGAGAAAATAGACAAGTGGTAGTATACTCACAAGGATGTTGGCACCTTTGTTGAAAATGGGCAGACTGACATTTAAATCAGCAGTCAGTACGCTGGAGCCAAATAGATTCGGATTTCCTGGGTGGGCCGCTGTGGACTCTCCTCTATGAATCAGAGCAAGATCCTGTGATCTCCCGCTGTATATACAAACTGCAAACGGTTAGTCTATGCGTATAGCATACACTGAGTACAGGACAAACTTTCCAGATAATCGGAAGATATGTATTGTCTGATAGTGGCTGATATAACTTTGGCAGGCTGAATAAAAAGCAAGTAATGCTGTGGTAAATAAAGTTAAAAACACTTTATTTTGCGAGCTTAGGACGCGTTTCTCGGCCGCAAGCTCCTGGCCGTTTCATCAGGTAAAATGTATTACACATGTGATTACAAAGAATGTTTAAAAAGCCTGCCAATGTGTTTGATTGGTCACAATCTAACCAATCCTTGAAAAATACAGTTGGAGAAGCAACAATTTTTGGACACATAATATGTAGTTAACAGAATAAATAGATTACAATTTCGGCTGATATGTTGGTAACAAAGAATCTATAAACCTGAATAATGGGTGTTTTTTCTGTTAGATGCTAAGTGTGATTGTTGTCAACATAATAAAAAACTAAAAGTAAATATTTCTAGCTGGAATTTCGGATAAAATGCATTTGATCTGAGAGAATCGTACAAATCTTATCTCCATCATAAATCTTTGATGGATAAAGAATCAAAGTAGTATAAACTATTAAAAAATATATATATATGTAAAGGAAAAACGTGATGCGAAAAAAGGGGGAGAGGAGTTTCTTCTCACCCATAGTATTAGCAATAGGTTAAATAAAGGCTGTATGTGAATCCGCCAGCAGTCAATAGCAGCACAATTTCACCTGTCACCTGGCGTATTGTTCTCATATATTCTATGTCAAGATATATATATATATGAGAATGCTGAAATGTTTAAAAGCAATACATTGTAAAAGATTGCTGAAATATTTAAAAACAATAAATTGTAAGAAGGGTCTCTATTTGAGGAATGTGTCAGGGGACATGCAAGAGCCACCAATCATTTTTGTGTAAATGCTGTATAAATAATATTGAGAACCAGTAAACATCAATGTGTGTAATGTCTAGTTTTATGTCATGGACAGTGGCTATACTTGATACTCAGATTTGGTGAGTTTATTAACGGACAAAAAATATATTGTCAAGTAATATTGAAATATGTTTAATTGTTTCAACAAAAAGATCGGTGTAATATCTTGTTGGATCCAAAAGGATGGGGTATTAAATGAAAAATATAATTGAATGGAAATTATAATAAAAGTGAAAAAAAGGGATGTGAGAATGAAAAAAGGGGGTGTGATAGCAGATTAAATAATAATAGGATAGATCAAGATGTTGTGGTCATATAATGTTATTGGTTAGAGAAATGTACTTCTGGGATTCTAGCATATAAGTGCGAGTGACCAGAAAATGGAATGAATAAGAGAATAATAATAATTTAATTGAATGCTGCTAGGTCTAGGTTGGAATTAAGGCCCAGAGGGTGTAGGGTTTTTAGTTTGTGGATCCAAAAGGTTTCACGGATCCTTAACTGAATGATTCTATTATAGTCTGTAGAAGGTGGAATATAGTCTATAGGGTAAAATTTGAAAATATCAAAATTTCCCTTATGTTTGTTCAAGCAATGCTCGGGAATGCTGTGTTTAATCTTCTTCTTGGTGCAGTTTTTACAATTGCGCCAATGTTCTCCCCAGCATACCTTGGCTTTCTTAGAGGTACGTCCTACGTACTGAATTCCACAACAGCATTCCAAGACGTATACTACATATACTGAGTTACAGTTCATGAATCTACTAATAATAAAAACTTCTCCACTCACGAATGATTGAAAGGTCTTTTTCCCAGATGTTATAACTTTGCATGTATTGCACTTCTTTTGTCCACATTTATAGACTCCTATTCTATCCAGAAAGGAAGGGGTGGTTTTCTGTTTTATTGTTAATTGTGTATTGCATGATGTGTGTTTGACCTTTTTACTTGGTGCCAATTTGCTCCTAAGTGTCGGTGCTCTGGTGTATACTATCTTTGGATGATCTCCCACAAGTGTTTTTAGAACAGGGTCTTTCCTAATGATATGCCAATATTTGTTAATTGCTCCCTGTATCTGTGTGTGGTTGGAATTATATTGAGTTATGAACAAAGGTTCTGAAGAATAATTTTCCTCTTTGTTTTTAGTTGGTTTGTTTTTGTTCAATAATTTGTCTCTATCTAAATTTCTCACTTTTTTAAGACAGTTGTCTAAAAGATCAGGGGGATAGCCTTTGTCAACGAATCTTTCGTATATAATCTGACTCTGTTTTTAAAAAAGAGTAATGTCTGAACAATTACGTTTTATCCTTTCAAATTGGCTATATGGAATGTTGTTTAACCATTTTTTGTGATGGTTACTTGTGTAATCTAAATAACTATTATTATCTACTTTTTTGAAAAATGTTTTTGAGCTAAGGTTGCCCTCTGATTCCCAGCCCAAAGTAAGATCCAAAAAATCTATTGTTGTTGAATTGATATTAGCTGTAAAAGTCAGGCCCATGTCATTCTTATTTAAAGATTCTGTAAAAGTGTGTGCTGTTATTAGGTCGCCCCTCCAAATGAAAATCAAATCATCAATGTAGCGGCCATAGAACACCAGATTCGCCCCGGCTGAGGAGTTGTAAATGTAGGTTTCCTCAAAAACGCCCATAAACAAATTGGCGAAGCTGGGGGCGAATCTGGTGCCCATGGACGTACCCTTGATCTGTAAATAATGTAAATCCTGATAAATAAAATAATTGTGTTTGAGAATGAACTCAATGCATTCTAAAATAAATTCTTTCTGTATTTTGGGCATAAATAAATCACGGTTCAAGAACACTAAGGTAGTTTGTAAACCCAAATTATGTGCTATATTTGAATATAATGCACTAACGTCACATGAGATCCATATGAGGTCTCCTGTGTTTTTAATAATATTCTGTGTCCTTAAGAATCCTATCTGCCTCTTGGAGATATTCTGTAAGATCTTGAACAATAATGCCTCCCCCCTTATCGGCATCGCAAATGATTATGTCTGGATTGTTTGCAAGGGACTGAATCGCTGTTTTTTCGCCCTGTCTTTTGAAAAATTTGTTTTTAGTATTTTTCTTTTTAATTTTTTCGAAATCGTCCAGAACTAAGTTCTGGAAGACTTCTATATAATGATTTTGTCCGAAATTGTAATCTATTTATTCTGTTAACTACATATTATGTGTCCAAAAATTGTTGCTTCTCAAACTGTATTTTTCAAGGATTGGTTAGATTGTAACCAATCAAACACTTTGGCAGGCTTTTTAAACATTCTTTGTAATCACATGTGTAATACATTTTACCTGATGAAACGGCCAGGAGCTTGCGGCCGAGAAACGCGTCCTAAGCTCGCAAAATACAGTGTTTTTAACTTTATTTACCACAGCATTACTTGCTTTTTATTCAGCCTGCCAAAGTTATATCAGCCACTATCAGACAATACATATCTTCCGATTATCTGGGAAGTTTGTCCTGTACTCAGTGTATGCTATACGCATAGACTAACCGTTTGCAGTTTGTATATACAGCGGGAGATCACAGGATCTTGCTCTGATTCATAGAAGAGAGTCCACAGCGGCCCACCCAGGAAATCCGAATCTATTTGGCTCCAGCGTACTGACTGCTGATTTAAATGTCAGTCTGCCCATTTGCACCATTTTCAACAAAGGTGCCAACATCCTTGTGAGTATACTACCACTTATCTATTTTCTCACTGTGATCCATTACTGTTGGAACCTACTTGCACTATGAGGCGCTGTCTTTCTTTTTACCATTTCTAGAGACTGTGTTTTCGATCAGACATACCAAAGACCAGCTGCCTGCAATATTGGAAATCCTGTTTACTATATTGGAAATCCTCCTGACTACAAAACATCTTTATCACGATAAGTTTGAAAGAAACATTGTTTCAGAGACATTAACACTTGTCGGCATCACTTTTTAGCACCTTATTTTATGGGACTTATACCACGATAAATCGTTTGATCACCAGTATATATATTTAATATATATTTTTTTCTGTTTTTGGTTCCCTTTTATACATATTTTTTTGAATTGATTTTTATTAACCAATACTGTATTGTGTATTTATTACATTGGTGGTATATACATATATACATTTTCCAGTTAATCTACACCTATTTAATTGGTAACACTTTTCAGCGGATTTGATTCACATCACATTGAAAAAATTTTCACAACTTACACAAGTATTTTATTTATATTTACACATTCCCTATATTATCATCATTTTATTATTTGTTTAAACCACCACTATCACAAACACATTAGGCGCATGCTATTACCTATTTTGTCAATTGGTATTTTTTCACTCTGTACTCTGATCACACATAGCAGGGCAGCCTGTTTGTTAGCACTTTTGTCATCTTACACATCACATAGATCAAACAAAACACCTGCATACACTAAGGTCATACAAGATCTTAGAATCAGCCCCCAAACATGCAATCTAGAGAAGAAAGAAATAAAAAAAGATCCACCTTTAATCTATTAGGTCAATCAAATTCTAATACAATGGAAACAGATCCAAACACAACTTTATCTATGAAGGATCTTTTTCATGCTTTAGAAGATGAAATACTAAAAGAACACTGCCACTGGTGGGATCTTACCACTCTAGAAAGATATTTAGAAATTAAACAGATCCCCAGGGGCCTACGTGTTCTCAAACACTGTTCTTTCAAGGAGGACACTGAACTCCTTGAAAAATGGTACAAGATTTTGAATGACTGTGCATTTGATCTGATAAAAATCCTGATAGAACATAGACGTCTTCTATCGGACAAATGTAGTGATAATATTGAAAAAATTCAAGGTGATCTAACCAAATACTTGGATAATCCAGATTATGAACGGTTTTTAAAAAGAATGTATGAACGTACTGACAAATTTCAGGAGGATTTAGTTTTATCCAAAAAAAAGAAGTTAGAGAGAGACAATGATGACTATCTAAATAATCAAGTCTATACTTACAATAGGCCAACACAATTATCCCCAGAAGAAAATGTGGAGACCTCAGAGAATGTGTCAGGGGCCAGGGAAATGCGACCAATAAGAAATAATTACAATAACCAAGGGAACAATTATGTAGCACACAATAATCATACTCACCAAGGGAATAATCACATAGACAACAAACACAGATTTACACATCTAGAAGACAAGAACACACCCATCTTCACTCTAATCAATACCATTCTGAAAATAGACATTATCAAATGAGACCAGTAAGACGCGAACAACCTTTTCACCACCAGCAATACCAACAAATTAGACAGGAATCATGGGATAACCAATCTCATTACAATAGATTGGAACAGAATAGAAATAGAAATGACACATGGGACAGACAACAATATTCTGAGAATTCCAACCGACACGAACAATATTACAGACGAGACAATCATTATAGGGATTATGAGACACCAAGAAATCACAGATTTAATCAAAGAGAACAAGACTTCAATACCAATACTAAATATAGATTCCAAGAACAAAGGTTTAATCGCCCAGAATATAGATCATACAGTCCATCCAGACATGGAGATCAAGATAACTATAAAAAAACCTCTTATAACAACTTTCATCATCAAAATAGGTTCTTTCCACTAGCATCTACATCAGATGAAAATGTCTTTCCAGAGAGACAGATCAGAAACAACTCCAACACCACAACTACATCTCCTTTTTTAGGGAAAGCACTAACATCCGAAAAAAATCCCCCAGACTAACAAAATCCAAAAAAAAGACCACCAAGGAAAAAGAATCAAAAGAACTAGATAAGGGCATATATAATTTATCCTCCCACAAACTAACTACCAATGAAAAGAAAGTTTTAAAACAGGGCCTTTCCTTTTGTCCACCCAATCCTCACAACAATTTTAATCTTTTTGTTGATCTTAATCGTTTTACCAGAAAATTGGCACTCCAAAAATACTTTGCACTAAAGAATATCAGAAAAAACAATTTATAGGAAGAGAATACAGTTTGTATCCTCACAAATACTATGGATTATGGAAATAATATGCCTATTATATATAGCACTGTGGATGACTTCACAGCACATCTATATGAAGGCATAATACACACAAATGTGAAAACAAAATCATCTTTCTCCCCGCCTGGACAAAATCATTATATAGAAGTCTTCCAGAACTTAGTTCTGGACGATTTCGAAAAAATTAAAAAGAAAAATACTAAAAAGAATTTTTTCAAAAGACAGGGCGAAAAAACAGCGATTCAGTCCCTTGCAAACAATCCAGACATAATCATTTGCGATGCCGATAAGGGGGGAGGCATTATTGTTCAAGATCTTACAGAATACCTCCAAGAGGCAGATAGGATTCTTAAGGACACAGAATATTACAAAGTCCTATCTTATAATTCTACTATACAATTTCTCACACTATATCAATCTCTAATCAATAAAGGAGTCACAAATAACATTCTCAATAAAGAGGAACACAGGTTTTTGAAAGTCAGTAACCCGAGTGTGGCCCACTATTATCACTTACCAAAAATTCACAAAAGTTTAATCAATCCCCCAGGTCGCCCTATTATTGCTGGCATAGACAATCTCACTTACAACTTATCATATTATGTCGATATTTTTTTACAGAAATATGTTTTAGGTTTAAAATCATACATTAAAGACAGCACAGACCTTCTAAACAAGATCAAAGAATTTAAAAACACAGGAGACCTCATATGGATCTCATGTGACGTTAGTGCATTATATTCAAATATAGCACATAATTTGGGTTTACAAACTACCTTAGTGTTCTTGAACCGTGATTTATTTATGCCCAAAATACAGAAAGAATTTATTTTAGAATGCATTGAGTTCATTCTCAAACACAATTATTTTATTTATCAGGATTTACATTATTTACAGATCAAGGGTACGGCCATGGGCACCAGATTCGCCCCCAGCTTCGTCAATTTGTTTATGGGCGTTTTTGAGGAAACCTACATTTACAACTCCTCAGCCGGGGCGAATCTGGTGTTCTATGGCCGCTACATTGATGATTTGATTTTCATTTGGAGGGGCGACCTAATAACAGCACACACTTTTACAGAATCTTTAAATAAGAATGACATGGGCCTGAATTTTACAGCTAATATCAATTCAACAATAGATTTTTTGGATCTTACTTTGGGCTGGGATTCAGAGGGCAACCTTAGCTCAAAAACATTTTTCAAAAAAGTAGATAATAATAGTTATTTAGATTACACAAGTAACCATCACAAAAAATGGTTAAACAACATTCCATATAGCCAATTTGAAAGGATAAAACGTAATTGTTCAGACATTACTCTTTTTTAAAAACAGAGTCAGATTATATACGAAAGATTCGTTGACAAAGGCTATCCCCCTGATCTTTTAGACAACTGTATTAAAAAAGTGAGAAATTTAGATAGAGACAAATTATTGAACAAAAACAAACCAACTAAAAACAAAGAGGAGTTTGTTCATAACTCAATATAATTCCAACCACACACAGATACAGGGAGCAATTAACAAATATTGGCATATCATTAGGAAAGACCCTGTTCTAAAAACACTTGTGGGAGATCATCCAAAGATAGTATACACCAGAGCACCGACACTTAGGAGCAAATTGGCACCAAGTAAAAAGGTCAAACACACATCATGCAATACACAATTAACAATAAAACAGAAAACCACCCCTTCCTTTCTGGATAGAATAGGAGTCTATAAATGTGGACAAAAGAAGTGCAATACATGCAAAGTTATAACATCTGGGAAAAAGACCTTCAATCATTCGTGAGTGGAGAAGTTTTTATTATTAGTAGATTCATGAACTGTAACTTAGTATATGTAGTATACGTCTTGGAGTGCTGTTGTGGAATTCAGTACGTAGGACGTACCTCTAGGAAAGCCAAGGTACGCTGGGGAGAACATTGGCGCAATTGTAAAAACTGCACCAAGAAGAAGATTAAACACAGCATTCCCGAGCATTGCTTGAACAAACATAAGGGAAATTTTGATATTTTCAAATTTTACCCTATAGACTATATTCCACCTTCTACAGACTATAATAGAATCATTCAGTTAAGGATCCGTGAAACCTTTTGGATCCACAAACTAAAAACCCTACACCCTCTGGGCCTTAATTCCAACCTAGACCTAGCAGCATTCAATTAAATTATTATTATTATTCTCATTCATTCCATTTTCTGGTCACTCGCACTTATATGCTAGAATCCCAGTAGTACATTTCTCTAACCAATAACATTATATGACCACAACATCTTGATCTATCCTATTATTATTTAATCTGCTATCACACCCCCTTTTTTCATTCTCACATCCCTTTTTTTCACTTTTATTATAATTTCCATTCAATTATATTTTTCATTTAATACCCCATCCTTTTGGATCCAACAAGATATTACACCGATCTTTTTGTTGAAACAATTAAACATATTTCAATATTACTTGACAATATATTTTTTGTCCGTTAATAAACTCACCAAATCTGAGTATCAAGTATAGCCACTGTCCATGACATAAAACTAGACATTACACACATTGATGTTTACTGGTTCTCAATATTATTTATACAGCATTTACACAAAAATGATTGGTGGCTCTTGCATGTCCCCTGACACATTCCTCAAATAGAGACCCTTCTTACAATTTATTGTTTTTAAATATTTCAGCAATCTTTTACAATGTATTGCTTTTAAACATTTCAGCATTCTCATATATATATATATCTTGACATAGAATATATGAGAACAATACGCCAGGTGACAGGTGAAATTGTGCTGCTATTGACTGCTGGCGGATTCACATACAGCCTTTATTTAACCTATTGCTAATACTATGGGTGAGAAGAAACTCCTCTCCCCCTTTTTTCGCATCACATTTTTCCTTTACATATATATATATTTTTTAATAGTTTATACTACTTTGATTCTTTATCCATCAAAGATTTATGATGGAGATAAGATTTGTACGATTCTCTCAGATCAAATGCATTTTATCCGAAATTCCAGCTAGAAATATTTACTTTTAGTTTTTTATTATGTTGACAACAATCACACTTAGCATCTAACAGAAAAAACACCCATTATTCAGGTTTATAGATTCTTTGTTACCAACATATCAGCCGAAATTGTAATCTATTTATTCTGTTAACTACATATTATGTGTCCAAAAATTGTTGCTTCTCCAACTGTATTTTTCAAGGATTGGTTAGATTGTGACCAATCAAACACATTGGCAGGCTTTTTAAACATTCTTTGTAATCACATGTGTAATACATCTTACCTGATGAAACGGCCAGGAGCTTGCGGCCGAGAAACGCGTCCTAAGCTCGCAAAATAAAGTGTTTTTAACTTTATTTACCACAGCATTACTTGCTTTTTATTCAGCCTGCCAAAGTTATATCAGCCACTATCAGACAATACTTATCTTCCGATTATCGGGGAAGTTTGTCCTGTACTCAGTGTATGCTATACGCATAGACTAACCGTTTGCAGTTTGTATATACAGCGGGAGATCACAGGATCTTGCTCTGATTCATAGAGGAGAGTCCACAGCGGCCCACCCAGGAAATCCGAATCTATTTGGCTCCAGCGTACTGACTGCTGATTTAAATGTCAGTCTGCCCATTTGCACCATTTTCAACAAAGGTGCCAACATCCTTGTGAGTATACTACCACTTGTCTATTTTCTCCCTGTGATCCATTACTGTTGGAACCCACTTGCACTATGAAGCACTGTCTTTCTTTTTACCATTTCTAGAGACTGTGTTTTCGATCAGACATACCAAAGACCAGCTGCCTGCAATATTGGAAATCCTGTTTACTATATTGGAAATCTTCCTGACTACAAAACATCTTTATCACGATAAGTTTGAAAGAAACATTGTTTCAGAGACATTAACACTTGTCAGCATCACTTTTTAGCACCTTATTTTATGGGACTTATACCACGATAAATCGTTTGATCACCAGTATATATATTTAATATATATTTTTTTCTGTTTTTGGTTCCCTTTTATACGTATTTTTTTGAATTGATTTTTATTAACCAATACTGTATTGTGCATTTATTGCATTGGTGGTATATACATAATACATTTTCCAGTTAATCTACACCTATTTAATTGGTAACACTTTTCAGCGGATTTGATTCACATCACATTGAAAATTTTTTCACAACTTACACGAGTATTTTATTTATATTTACACATTCCCTATATTATCATCATTTTATTATTTGTTTAAACCACCACTATCACAAACACATTAGGCGAATGCTATTACCTATTTTGTCAATTGGTATTTTTTCACTCTGGCTGAAAAAAAACCTAACACCTGCAAAAAAGCAGCGTCCAGCTGCTAACGCAGCCCCATTGTTTCCTATGGGGAAACACTCTCTAAGTCTGCACCTAACACCCTAACATGAACCCGAGTCTAAACACCCCTAACCTTACACTTATTAACCCCTAATCTGCCCCCCCCCCGCTATCGCTGACCCCTGCATATTATTATTAACCCCTAATCTTCCGCTTCGGACACCGCCGCAACCTACATTATCCCTATGAACCCCTAATCTGCTGCCCCTAACACCCGCCGACCGCTATATTATATTTATTAACCCCTAATCTGCCCCCCCAATGTTGCTGCCACCTTACCTACACTTATTAACCCCAAATCTGCCGACCAGACCTCGCCGCCACTAGAATAAATGTATTAACCCCTATACCGCCGCACTCCCGCCTCGCAAACACTATAATAAATTGTATTAACCCCTAATCTGCCCTCCCTAACATCGCCGCCACCTACCTACAATTATTAACCCCTAATCTTCCACCCGCTCCGTCGCCGCTACTATAATAAAGTTATTAACCCCTAAACATAACTCTAACCCTAACACCCCTCTAACATAAATATAATTTATATTAAACAAAATAATATTCCTAAAATTAACTAAATTATTCCTATTTAAAACTAAATACTTACCTATAAAATAAACCCTAATATAGCTACAATATAATTAATAATTACATTGTAGCTATTTTAAGAATTATATTTATTTTACAGGCAACTTTGTATTTATTTTAACTAGGTACAAAAGCTATTAAATAGTTAATAATTATTTAATAGCTACCTAGTTAAAATAAATACAAAATTACATGTAAAATAAATCCTAACCTAAGTTACAATTAAACCTAACACTAAACTATCATTAAATTAATTAAATAAATTACATACAATTACCTACAATTAAATAAACTATTCTATAATACAAAAAAAACAAACACTAAATTACAAAAAATAAAAAAGAATTACAAGCATTTTAAACTAATTACACCTAATCTAAGCCCCCTAATAAAATAAAAAAGCCCCCCAAAATAAAAAAATTCCCTACCCTATTCTAAAATACAAAAGTAATCAGCTCTTTTACCAGCCTTAAAAGGGCTTTTTGCGGGGCCTTGCCCCAAAGTAATCAGCTCTTTTGCCTGAAAATAAAAATACAATACCCCCCCCCAACATTACAACCCACATACCCCTACTCTAACCCACCCAAACCCCCCTTAAAAAACCTATCACTAACCCCCTGAAGATCTCCCTACCTTGAGTCATCTTCACCCAGCCAGGCCGAAGTCTCCATCCGATGGGGCAGAAGAGGACATCCAGACCGGCAGAAGTCTTCATCCCATCCGGGCAGAAGAGGACATCCGGACCGGCAGACATCTTCATCCAAGCGGCATCTTCTATCTTCATCCATCCGGAGTGGAGCAGAGCCATCTTCTTCCCAGCCGACGTGGATCCATCCTCTTCAACCGACGCCTACTCGCCGAATGAAGGTTCCTTTAAATGACGTCATCCAAGATGGCGTCCCTCAAATTACGATTGGCTGATAGAATTCTATCAGCCAATCGGAATTAAGGGGTTTGGGTGGGTTATAGAGTAGGGGTATGTGGGTGGTGGGTTGTAATGTTGGGGGGGTATTGTATTTTTATTTTCAGGCAAAAGAGCTGATTACTTTGGGGCAAGGCCCCACAAAAAGCCCTTTTAAGGGCTGGTAAAAGAGCTGATTGCTTTTGTATTTTAGAATAGGGTAGGGAATTTTTTATTTTGGGGGGCTTTTTTATTTTATTAGGGGGCTTAGATTAAGTGTAATTAGTTTAAACTGCTTGTAATTCTTTTTTATTTTTTGTAATTTAGTGTTTGTTTTTTTGTATTATAGAATAGTTTATTTAATTGTATTTAATTGTAAGTAATTGTATGTAATTTATTTAATTAATTTAATGATAGTTTAGTGTTAGGTTTAATTGTAACTTAGGTTAGGATTTATTTTACATGTAATTTTGTATTTATTTTAACTAGGTAGCTATTAAATAGTTATTAACTATTTAATAGCTTTTGTACCTAGTTAAAATAAATACAAAGTTGCCTGTAAAATAAATATAAATCCTAAAATAGCTACAATGTAATTATTAATTATATTGTAGCTATATTAGGGTTTATTTTATAGGTAAGTATTTAGTTTTAAATAGGAATAATTTAGTTAATTTTAGGAATATTATTTCGTTTAATATAAATTATATTTATGTTAGAGGGGTGTTAGGGTTAGAGTTATGTTTAGGGGTTAATAACTTTATTATAGTAGCGGCGACGGTGCGAGCGGAAGATTAGGGGTTAATAATTGTAGTTAGGTAGCGGCGACGTTGGGGGAGGCAGATTAAGGGTTAAAAAATATAATATAGGGGTCGGCGATGTTAGGGGCAGCAGATTAGGGGTTTATAGGTATAATGTAGGTGGCGGCGGTGTCCGGTCGGCAGATTAGGGGTTAAAAATTTTTATTAGAGTGGCGGCGATGTGGTGAGGCCTCGGTTTAGGAGTACATAGGTAGTTTATGGGTGTTAGTGTACTTTAGAGCACATTAGTTAAGAGCTTTATATTCCGGCGTTAGCCCATAAAGATCTTAACTACTGACTTTTTTTTGCAGCTGGAGTCTTGTCGGTAGAGGGTCTACCGCTCACTTCTCCCAAGACTCCAAATACCAGCGTTAAGCAGATCCCATTGAAAAGATAGGATACGCAATTGGCGTAAGGGGATCTGCGGTAGCCTGGAATCGCAGTAGGGAAGTGAGCGTTAGACCCTTTCCTGCCTGACTCTAAATACCAGCGGGCGGCCAAAACCAGCTTTAGGTCCCCTTAACACTGCTTTTGACGGCTAACGCAAAACTCTAAATCTAGGCGTAAGAAAGCACTGTCTCTATGCTAAATTAGAGAAATGTCTATATAATTATCGGTCCATTTCATTCCTGGATTACCATGTTACCTCAATGGTATATATAATAACAAGGTAGAAGCCATAATTAATTGGCCTATCCCTTGTTCTAAAAAAGATATACAAAGATTTATGGGTTTTGCAAACTTCTATTGTAAGTTTGTTAAAGGCTTTGCTTCCCTTACTAAACTCATAACCAACTTAACCAAAAAACTGAACCATCCCTTCTTATGGACAGAAGCTGCACAGCAAGCATTTCAACACCTAAAATATAGATTATGTTCATCACCTTTTCCTTCCCTACAATACATCCTAGAAGTGGATGCTTCATAATACGCCATAGATACCGTCCTTTCCCAAAGAAAATCATTACTTGAACCTATTCATCCAGTAGCATTCTTCTCTAGAGTTATGTCTTCCGCTGAACAAAAATATCCAGTAGGAGAGAAAGAATTGCTCTCAATAAAATCATCCCTCGAACATTGGAGACATTTACTTGAGGGTACCACCTTGCCTATACTGATATACTCTGATCACCCTAACCTACAATATTTAAAAACCACCAAAACGTTATCCTCACGTCAAGTACATTGGAGCGTATATTTCTCATGATTCAATTACATTATAACCTAGAGGTCTGGAAAAAAGAACGGAAAAGCAGATGCTTTGTTTAGAAAGGATTTGAAACCGTCTTATCACATTGAACCGACTACTATTATTCCTACTGAGAGAATTATAGGCCTTCCCATACAAGGTGACGATCATCTCAAAAGGCTTCAACAGGAAGATTTTAGCAAACCTTTAAAATGTTATATCCAAACGGTGTCTTCTATCACAATAATCAAGTTTACATCCCCCCCAATACTCAGACACATACTGTTCACTGTTCATAACTCCCCTTTAGCAGGACATCCTGGTAACCAAAAGACTATGGATTTAATAAAAAGATCATTTTGGTGGCCCAAACTATCTCTGTATGTTAAAGAACACATATGGCTTACTTCTCTCTATGCCAATCCCTTAAAGATCTTTGAGTAACACATCTCTTGATTTTATTCACAAACAGAAATGAATGGAAAAGCTAACCATTCAAAGAATACATCAGAGGCACTCAAACAGCCTAAGATGTCAGATAATCTGGTATCAACAGTGATGGCAATGTACCATGGGACACAATAGTATTCACATAGATCAATAAAACATAACTTTTAATAAAACACAATTAAAAACTGGGAAATTATATTAAAACCCCAACTATTATAGAGGATAAAACTTGTTAAGTAGTACGGCAATACCAGTGTGTTTGGTGCATACTCAAACCTGTTAGAGGGAGAGAAGGCTCTAAAAAAGTGTGTGTTAGAGCCCAGTCTCACATTATATAGAGTCAAATTAAAGGGATAGCATATTAGAATCAGATGCTCATATGTATAGAGCAGTTATAAGTGATTGGTTGCAGTAAATACCAGCAACTTCTGTATGCTAAATTCCCATATGAGACAATATAACATATCAGATCAAAAAATATATAGGTGATTATACAATACAATGTAGCTAAAGAATTCTGTTAGTTACACACTCAAAGTCAGAGTTTAATATCATATATGGTGTAGTAACAATTGTTGCAATTACTCTGCTTGTGGTGAATGAAAACAGATAGAGCCCAGCAGCAGCGGCAGCTCTGAATACATGAGACACCACTGCCTTCTGTTAAGCTAATATTAACACACTAATAAAAAGAGGAGTCATGTAAAACCTCATAGCGTCATGAAATATACCCATGGCACTATTATCAATATTATCTAATTCTGATTCAGTAACAAAATGTAGCCCCACATCAAGTTCCAGGGTGTAATCTACGTACTCTGAGAACTAGTAGCATTAAATATCAAAAGTATCCTCCTAGTTGCCCTTAAAACATAGGAGCTCCCAGAATCCTCACCAAATCCGTTTGGTGAGGAGTCTGGGAGCTCCTGTGTTTTTAGGGCAACTAGGAGGATACTTTTGATTACTTGATTATATTTAAGTAGATGATAAGCCTGCCCAGAGGGCAGTCTATGTTGAAAAAAACAAACCCCCAAGCTAAATTTACAAAAAAATAAAAAAAGTAAAATGACAGAAAAAAAAATAAACAAAGCAATCCAAAATAAATAATGTAAACCTAAACTAATACCCCTATAAAAATAAAAAATCCCCCCAAAATAAAAACATCCCCTAATTTAATACTAAACTACCAAAAGCCGTTAAAAGGGCCTTTTGTAGGACATTGCCCTAAGTTAAACAGCTCTTAAAAGGGCATTCATCTTTTTTACGGCCCTTAAAAGGGCAATCAGCTCTTTTTCTAGCCCAAAAAAATCCTAATCTAAAAAAACCCACCCCAAAAATTAAAATAAAAAAGCCTAAACCTAAGCCCCAAATAGGTACTCACTGTGCCTGAAGTCCGCCGCAGAAGGTCTTCCTCCAGACGGATCCATCATCTTTCATCCGGAGTGAAGGCGGCATGGAGCGGAGGTGCGGAGCTGTGTTCCCGATGCCTGGATCATCAGCGGCGGTCCTTGGCAGCGGTCCTCGGCGGCGGTGTTGCTCGGCGGCATGGAGGCTCCTCTTCATCCGATGTCCATCGTAAACTGAAGATTGAATGCAAGGTAACGCAATAAATTTGGGGTACCTTGCATTCCTATTGGCTGAAATTTTGAAATCACCCAATAGGATTATAGCTACTGAAATACTATTGGCTATTCAAATCAGCCAATATGATTTTAGTAGCTCTCATTCTATTGGCTGATTTAAAAAAAATCAGCCAAAAGGAATGCAAGGCACCCCAATAAATATGGGGTACCTTGCATTCAATCTTCAGTGTGCGGCGGCCGATCGCATGAAGAGGAGCCTCCACACCGCCGAGGACCGCCCCAGAGGATCTCCACATCTGGGAACACCGCTCCGCAACTCTGTTCCCCGCCGCATTCACTGTGGATGAAGCTATAAGATGATGGACCTGCCTGGAGAAGACCTTCTCCGCCTGACTTCAGGAACCATGAGTACCTATTTGAGGGTTTAGTGTTAGGCTTTTTTTTTAGATTAAGGTATTTTTGGCAATTCTAAAAGAGCTGAATGCCCTTTTAAGGGCAGTGAAAAAGAGCTGAATGCCCTTTTAAGGGCAATGCCCATACAAATGCTCCTTTAGGGGCAATGGGTAGTTTAGGTTTTTTAGTGTTAGTTTTATTTTTTATTTTTGGGGGTTTGGTGGGTGAGGGGGGTTACTGTTAGAGGAAGGACTTAGTATTTTTTTAAGGAAAAGAGCTGTTTAACTTAGGGCAATGCCCTACAAAAGGCCCTTTTAAGGGCTATTGGTAGTTTATCCTCAGATTAGGGGGGGCTTTTTTATTTTCGTAGGGATTAGGTTTATTTTTTTATTTTGGATAATGTGGTTTATTATTTTCTGTAATGTTAGCCTTCTTTTATACATAACAACTTATTTTATACATAACAACTTTATTTATACATAACAATGTTAAGTATAGGAGCAGGGGGCATGCTGCTTAGAAGCCTGTATCTCAGCAGCTACAGACCCCCAAGGCCCACCATTGGAAAGGTAATCGCCTAACCTTTCCAACAGTGTAAGTCTTGGGGATCTAAAAAAGAAAAAAAAAGAAAAAAGAAAAAAACCTTAAAAAACCTTAGCACCCAGGTGGGAAAGTGCTTAGCACTCAAATGGTTAAAGTACTGTTAGGATTTTTTAATTTAATTGTAATGTAGTATTTTATTATTTTATGTAATTAAGGGGTTAATTTAGGGGTGTTAGGTTAGGGGGCTTAGTCATTAAATTAGTTATTTGCATTGTGGGGGTTGGCGGTCTAGGAGTTAATAGGTAAATTAGGTTTAATGCGTTGTGGGGGCTTGGCAGATTAAGGGTTAATATGTTCCTTACATTTATTGCATTTTTGTGGTGGATGGTGGTTTAGGGGTTAATAAATTAATTATTTAATCTGCGATGTGGATGAATGGCGGATTAGGGGTTAATAGATGTGTTAAGTAGTTTGCGATGTTGTGGTTGGCGGATTTAGGGGTTAATAATTTTATTAGGTAATATTTTTTTTTCTTAATACTTTGTACGGGCGTAGTTAATACTTTGTGCGGGCGGTTATTTTTTTTCTTAATACTTTGTACAGGCATTTTTTTTGTTTTTATTATTAAATCTTTTTATTGATAACATGTAATCAATACATACAAAACAAAAATACAGGAACAATATCATGGCAACATGGTATACATCTAGAAGTAATTTACAAACTGCAAATCTTGAAAACACTTGAACTGAATATTCTGGATGGAGCGTATCTGCCGAATTTAGCAGGTAATACGCCTAGCATATATTGTATCCTTAACGAAAAAGATGTTCCAGGTCCCTCATAATTTTGTCAGTTTTATTAAAATAAGGACTAGTTCGCCGGGACCTATTGATGGAGAAATCTCAATGTATCAGGGGAAAAGGGGAAAGAGGAGGGCTATCATAAGCCCTGCAAAGGGGTCTAAGTGGAAAGGACTAGACATGGATGAGTGTCAAAACATGGGTGATCCGTCCGACAGCACAAGGCCAACCGTCAAGCTGCCCTACTAGTCTCATCTAAGAGGGGATCCAGAGAAAGAGCAGCGCAGAGAGAAGGAGAGAAAAAGGAGAGACGAAGAGAGAGAGAAAAAAAAAACCCACCCAGGAAAACATGGTCTCTGGGTGTAGGGTGTTGCACCCAGAAAAGGTAGTCACACTTAAGTTGTTGATTAGCAATCCAGTCTGTCCAGGTCTCCCAATAGGCCTCCATCCCATCAGTCTCCCTTACAACAAATCTTTCCATTTTTGCGAAATGGTTCACCAGATCGCAAACCCAGTTCAAAGTTGGGGGTTCCGGTTGTCTCTAAGCCCTGGCAATGCACAGTTTAGTAGCCGCCAATATGTAAATTAGCAGTCTCTTGGTGCGTATTGGGTTAAGATCTTAAAAAATGTGGAAAAGGGACATTTGTGGGCACAAATGGATATCTATATTAACGGATTGGAGGAGCACTTTGATGTCCCGCCAAAGCGGTACCAACCTTGGGCACGACCACCAAACATGCAGATCCGTACCTGGCTGATCACAATTCCTCCAACATTGTGCCCTATTATTGTCGTAAATTTTTGCTAGTCTTGCTGGAACCCTGTAACATTTCAGTACTACCTTCATGTAGGTTTCCAAGACTGTCATGCAATGCAGGTTTGTTTTCGTAATCGTGCTCACCATAGCGAGTTCGCTTTCAGATACCACATTGTCAAATTCCTTTGCCACAGGTGACCAGTCGAGTGAGTGCTTAACAGGGCGGCATAATGGAATGATAGGGGCCTAATCATAGCTCTGCCCTTAAACCATCTTTCTTCCCACTTGGTCTTTTCTCTTAAAGCTGTTTTTGGGAATCCCCAGGATTTAACCAAGCTTAGTACTCTATAGCTCTCAAACCAAAACCATATTGGGGCCTCCCTACAGGAACCAAACATCTGGGTAGCGCTGTTTAGGCATCCCAAGGAGTATAAATCAGATATTTGGTATATACCTCTCCTTTTCCAGAAGTCAATATGGATATTTGGAAAACTCCACAGCAAACCACCCAGACTGTGAATAGGGGAAGTGTGTGGTGAAATATCTGTGTGGTGATAGAGGTCATGACAGACATTAATAGTCTGTTTTACAACAGGATTACTAATCTGGCTACCTAAATTCATGTGCTTACAAACCCAAATAGCGTCTGTTAGGTCTATCCCTTGGGGTAGAGCTTGTTCTTCTAGTCGGTACCACCCCGGCTGCTCATCTGCCGGGCCCCAAGCCGAAATGTGAGAAAGTCTTGCCGCCTCATATTATAAATAGATATTGGGAAAAGCAATACCCCCTCTGGAGAATTGTCTTTAGAGTCTTATATGCAATTGTTGGAACTTTGTTTTTCCAAACATAGTGCAGAAAAATTTGCTGGATTTGCTGGAGGGTTCTGTATGGAACGTTAATCGGTAAACACCTGAATATATATAAAGCCTTTGGGAGAAGGGACATTTTAATCGTGGCTACTCTGCCAAGCCATGAGATTTCCTGATGATCCCATTTTAGTGTAAGAGCCTTAATATCTGAGAGTAGTTTATCGAAATTCAGTTTCAGCATGGTGTCTATATCCCCGCTTAGCACCACTCCGAGGTGTATTAGATGGCTAGTAGACCACTGGAAATTAAACCTTTGCTGGAGGGTTATTAACTTGTCTGGTGTGATATTTATGGCATATGCCTTGGTTTTTGAAATGTTAGACTTCTAATAGCTGAGCCTACTGAATTGATCTATTAGGCGGAACACAGACGGAATCGAGACACCCGGGTTAGTCAGAAGCAGGGTGACATCGTCAGCGAACAGAATGATTTTTTCTTTTTGAGTATCATATGGGACACCTGAGATCTGATCTGAACCTCAAATGGCTTGGGCAAAAGGCTCCATCACTAGTGAGAATATTATGGGCACCCTTGTCTGGTGCCATTCGCGATGGTTATTTCCGGGGAACAAAAACCAGGGCTCCTAATTCTTGCAAAAAGTGAAGAATAAAGAATCTGAATAGCCGAAATAATTGGGGGCGGGAAGCCGAAAACCTTTAAGACCTCCCAGATGAACTCCCACCGGACCCAGTCAAAGGCCTTTTCAGCATCCAAAGACAGGGCCACAAGTGGGTTTCCCTTTCTGACCGCATCTGAAAAAACAGAGAGTAACGTCCTCGTATTGTTTGGGACTTGTCGACCCTTGGTAAAGCCCACTTGTTCTACCTGAATGAGTGTAGCTAGAAGATTGACTAGCCTATTGGCCAGTAATTTGGAGTAAAGTTTGGTGTCCACATTGATCAATGATATTGGTCTATAACTGCTACACAAGGAAGTATCTTTGTTCGGCTTAGGAATAGCAATGATCGAAGCTTTGAGGTTCTCTTTTAGGATATGCCCTTCTGATTTAATTTCATTAAACAATGCATGTAAAATGGGAACTAATTGCGTGGATAACTTTTTGTAGAGGGACCCTGGGAAACCATTCGGCCCTGAGGCTTTGTTGTTCTGAAGGTTTTTAATCACCAGCACTACCTCTTTCCTATGAAATGGTTCCAATAGGGAGTCTTTAGCCTCCTCTGAAAGTGCAGGTAGGCGTAGTCTCTGCAGAAAATGGGAGATCTCTGTCACTGTGGCTGTATCTGGTCTCTCATTTTTAGCTATGTTGTACAAGTTATCATAATAATCCGCAAAGGCTTTCCTGATCTCAGCTGGCACAAAGACTCTCCTTCCATTATGATCTATGTATGGGATTCTCACTGTGACTAGTCGATTCTTAAGCTTACTTGCCAACAGCGAATCAGTTTAAAGGTAGACAGCGCATTTTGGATTCTCCTAAGTTCCAGTTCCTTTATCAGACCCTGTAAGTGAGAAATGTTCTCAGAAAATTCCTGAGATGGGTCTTTCCTATTTTGGTATTCAGTGGATCTCAGCTCACATATTAATTTACATAATGGGGCACCTGCATCCTTGCGCATTGACGTTGCTTTGGAAATATACACCACTCTCAAATATGCCTTCAAGGCCACCCTTCTAATTTGATGAGATGTCTGGCCTTCCTGGTTGACCATCAAGAACCCGAAGGTGTTTTGTAAACGTAAGATCCTTCCAAAGAAATTTTGGGAATCTCCTGGCTGGTTTCACATAGGGTGAATCTGCACCTTGGATCTTAAATAAGATCGTATTGTGGTCTGACCAGGTGCAATAATGTATCCTGGACTCTTTGATCAAGTTCAGGGTCCATGAGTCTACGAAAAAATAATCGAGATGGGAATAAGAGCGGTGTGAGGCTGAAAAATAAGAGAAGTCTCTGGAATCCGGGTGGCAGGAGCGCCAGACATCATAGAGGGAGTGTTGGAAGATTAATTTCTGAAACTTGGGAGCCATCAATTTAGATAAAGAGTCTAGGGTTTTTTTGGCTGGAATTCTCTTATCCATGAGTGGATCCCAGACCAGGTTAAAATCTCCACCTAGGACAAGGGTTCCTTGCTTAACTCTCTCTATGAGAGTGAGGGTCTTTTTTATGAATGCTATCTGGCCTTGATTAGGAGCGTAAATATTGACCAACGTGAATAATTGGTTATTCAGTTTACAGATCAGGATGAAGAAGCGTCCCTCCTCGTCCCACTCTACATGTACTGGGTGGAAGGCTACAGCTCTATTAATTAGAATAGTTTTTTCCTTGTAGGTGGAATGGTAAACTTCCAGAAACTGAGGAAACTTAATTACCGGAATATGGGAGGCCACCCAATGGGTCTCCTGGAGAAAGACTATATCAGTTTTCAGGACTTTTAGAAAGTTTCTTAGAAGACTACGTTTATTAGGGAAATTCAATCCCTTAGTGTTTAGAGTCATAAAACGTAAAGTGGTTGTGTGACGCATAATAAATAAAATAAAAAAAAAAGATGGGGGGAGAATAGGGGAAGGAAGGGATAAGGATCCCTAGGAGTGGAAAGAAAAAGGGATGAAAAAGAAAGAAAGAAGGTAAAGAAGCAGAGAGGGCAATAAGCTGCAACCAGAAGACCCTCAAGCGTATCGGACAGACTCACCGGGTCCTATCGGAAAGTGATAAGCCCCTCGGGAAGAACTTCACCTAGGCTCGAGATTTTAGAAGAGCCGGATAATGTAAGTGGTATTACTTTTCCAGGCATTTATTTTAATGGAATTTATGCTGTTCTGCGTTACCCAGAGAGAGTTCTTCTAAAGATAAGGCCTCTGAGTGTATGGTTCCCTATAGAACCTCTGTGGGGGGCAACTAACTATTCTTTGGGCAGAACAGGATAACCTACCCACTGACCTGGCCTTAATACTTAGCTGCTCCTCTCTGTCTTTCAGAAATGCGATTTAATCATGGCTGTCCCTGAAATATTTGCCTAACTTGTAGGATCAGAACAGCCAATGGAATGCGAGCTCAATATGATTGGCTGATTGGATCAGCCAATAGGATTGAACTTCAATCTGATTGGCTGATTCAATCACCCAATGAGATTTTTCCTACCTTAATTCCGATTGGCTGATAGAATCCTATCAGCCAATCGGAATTCGAGGGACGCCATCTTGGATGACGTCCCTTAAAGGAACTTTCATTCATCGGGAGTCGCCGGAAGAAGAGGATGGATCCACGTCGGCTGCTTCAAGATTTTCCCGCTCCGCACTGGATGGATGAAGATAGAAGACGCCGCCTGGATGAAGATGTCTGCCGGTCCGGATGTCCTCTTCTTGCCAGATAGGATGAAGACTTTGGACCCTCATCTGGACCTCTTCTTGCCGGATAGGATGAAGACTTCGGACCCTCTTCTGGACGGATCGGTGATAACCGGCGTGGTGAAGATAAGGTAGGGAGATCTTCAGGGGCTTAGTGTTAGGTTTATTTAAGGGGGGTTTGGGTTAGATTAGGGGTATGTGGGTGGTGGGTTGTAATGTTGGGGGGGGGTATTGTATGTTTTTTTTAAATGCAAAAGAGCT
This sequence comes from Bombina bombina, assembly GCF_027579735.1. Classification (NCBI taxonomy): domain Eukaryota; kingdom Metazoa; phylum Chordata; class Amphibia; order Anura; family Bombinatoridae; genus Bombina; species Bombina bombina. The sequence goes on along the minus strand of NC_069500.1, from coordinate 1,296,639,437 downwards.
GTTTACTTTGGGGCATGCCCCGCAAAAGGCCCTTTTAAGGCCTGATAAGGCAAAAGAGCTGTTTACTTTTTATTTTAGAATAGTGTAGGGCATTTTTTTTATTTTGGGGGGCTTTGTTATTTTTTTAGGGGGCTTAGAGTAGGTGTAATTAGTTTAAAATTCTTGTAATCTTTTTTTAATTTTTGTAATTTAGTGTTTTTTTTTTTTTTGTAATTTAGTTTAGTTGATTTAATTGTAGATAATTGTAGGTAGTTTATTTAATTAATTTATTGATAGTGTAGTGTTAGGTTTAATTGTAACTTAGGTTAGGATTTATTTTACAGGTAATTTTGTAATTATTTTAACTAGGTAGCTATTAAATAGTTAATAACTATTTAATAGCTATTGTCCTAGTTAAAATAAATACAAAGTTGCCTGTAAAATAAATATAAATCCTAAAATAGATACAATATAATTATTCGTTATATTGTAGCTATATTAGGGTTTATTTTACAGGTAAGTATTAATCTTTAAATAGGATTAATTTATTTAATAAGATTTATTTTATTTCGTTAGATTTAAATTATATTTAACTTAGGGGGGTGTTAGGGTTAGTCTTAGCTTTAGGGGTTAATACATTTATTAGAGTAGCAGCGAGGTCCGGTCGGCAGATTAGGGGTTAATAAGTGTAGGTAGGTAGCAGCGATATTGGGGGGGGGCAGATTAGGGGTTAATAAATATAATATAGGGGTCGGCGATGTTAGGGGCAGCAGATTAGGGGTACATAGCTATAATGTAGGTTGCGGCGGTGTACGGAGCGGCAGATTAGGGGTTAATAATAAAATGCAGGGGTCAGCGATAGCGGGGGCGGCAGATTAGGGGTTAATAAGTGTAAGGTTAGGGGTGTTTAGACTCGGGGTACATGTTAGGGTGTTAGGTGCAGACTTAGGAAGTGTTTCCCCATAGGAAACAATGGGACTGCGTTAGGAGCTGAACGCTGCTTTTTTGCAGGTGTTAGGTTTTTTTTCAGCTCAAACTGCCCCATTGTTTCCTATGGGGGAATCATGCACGAGCACGTTTTTGAAGCTGCCCGCGTCCGTAAGCACCGCTGGTATTGAGAGTTGAAGTGGCGGTAAATTATGCTCTACGCTCCCTTTTTGGAGTTTAACGCAGCCCTTCAGAGAACTCTAAATACCAGCGGTATTTAAAAGGTGCAGGGGGAAAAAAACATGCGTAGCTAATGCACCCCTTTGACAGCAAAACTCTAAATCTAGCCGTAAGTCTTGTAGGAACTCTAACCGCAAGATAGAGGCTTAAGCTGCCTAATATATATCTTGTTCTAGAGTAGGGTAACATTTAAATCAATGAACAAACAAAAGTAGCATATATTTTCTTGGAATATATCAACACAGCATTAACATAATAAATCAATAGCACCACTCAGAAGCAGACAGAGATTCACAGTTTAAAATTTTCATGTTTTATGTCCAAAAGGGTTAACAGATTATTACAGGTTTCTCCAAATTCAACTGAAAATGCAACTTTTAATGAATTCTGCAGTTTCAAAAATATTCAAGCCCCTGAACAGAATCCCTCACAACAGCACAAATATGCAAAACAGGTGTAGTCTCAAGCACACCTGATGCAACTAATCAATGGTTTCTTTAGCTAGAACACATTAAATACCTGAACTGGCTAAGGTAAGTCAAAAGAATGGTCCAAAAAGTTAAGAGAAGAGACATTGCCCTTCACAAATAAGGAACAGGAAACAAAAAGATAGCGAAGGCACGGAATGTTCCTAGAGACACAGTTGGAAGCATAATTAGCAAGTTCAAAGTTAAAGGAACAGTGTTTACACTACCTGGACGGGGCAGAAAAAGGAAGCTATCAATTGCTGCAACCCGAGAGAACAGGTTGAGAAAAACCCTTGAGTGGCTGCAAAAGACCTGCAGCAAGACTTGGTGGCAACAGGCACTGAGTTTTCACAGTAAGGCGGATACTAAACGCAGAAGGGTTCCATGCCATAACTCCAAGACGTATACCACTACTGACTCAAAAGCACAAGAAAAGTTGGCTCCAATATGCTCAAAATCATATAAATAAGCCACAGAAGTTTTGAGATTCTGTTCTGTGGCCCGATGTATTAGCGGTATGTCTGAAGGAAGAAGAATGAATCATACACTGAAAAGAACACTCTGGCTACAATTAAGCATGGTGGTAGATCGGTGATGCTCTTGGGCTGCTTTGCATCCTCTGGCACTGGAAACCTGCAGCATGTGGAGGGCAAGATGGATACATTGAAGTATCAGGAAATCCTAGGAGAAAACATCATGCAGTCTGTGAGAAAGCTGAAGCTTGGGCGTCATTAGATCTTCCAACAGGACAATGATCCCAAGCATACCTCAAATTCCATCAAGGCTTGGTTGCAGAAGAAGTCCTGGAAGATTCTACAGTGACCATAACAGTTACCTGACTTGAAACCCATAGGAAATATCTGGTGGGATTTGAAGAAGGAGGTGGCAGCAAGCAAACCCAAGAATATTACTGAACTGGAGGCCATTACTAATGAGGAATGGGCTAAGATTCCTCAGGAACGCTGCCAGAAGCTGCTGTCTGGCTATGTATCTCGTGTGCAGCAGGTGATAACAGCAAAAGAGTGCTCTACTAAGTACAAAACATGCTTGCCATGAAGGGGTTGAATAATTTTGAGACTGCAGAATTCATTAAAAGTTGCATTTTCAGTTGAATATGGGGAAACCACTTGAAGCATTATATATATTTTACAGTGTCTTCATGTGCGCTAACCCTACACCGCATTAAACATATAGCGCAAAACGTGAAGTACGATACGTATATTTTACATTCAACTGTTCTATATATATCTGATAATGTTATTATAAAATATATATATATATAAACATATATATAATTATATATATATATATATATATATATATATATATATATATATATATATATATATATATATATAGATAGATATACAGGTATAGGTATATGCAGATATATAGGAATATGCATTTACAATAAAAATTTAATTATCCTGTATGTAAAGCACAATGAAATGTTAAATATGTACAGTATATATACAGTAAAACACATAAATACATATGTACACACACACACACACACACATATATATATATATATATATATATATATATATATGCATACATACACACATTTAGACATGCATAATATGTATGTATGCATACAATATAGCCCTTTGCAGTCAAACACTTTGTCAAACACCATATATCTTTTAACCCTTATAACTTTTAACAGTGTTTATATGAGTATAACTGTAATTTTGAATGTATTTAAGTTGTGTTTTATGCAACTTTATTTAGAGCACTACTCTTTACGCAAGGGTTTAGGTCAAGCTAACCCAACAAGCAGAATAACTTTCACCTTGTAATACGTATTGTATTCCCAATGTGCGCAAAAACCTGATATCGTTCGCATGCAACAGCACGTCACTTGTATTCTAGCCCTTATTGGGTAGCTATATCTTTAGTAATATCAGGGTGGTGTTCATAAATGTAGGTTGGTCTTTTTAAGCAAGTATGGGAAGCCAAAATATAGGGTTATAATTTAAAAGTGCATATATTGCATGTTATTTAATATATTTATTGACTTTTTAGGCTTTTTTAACTGCTGGACTCTTGCTTTCTCAGACCAATTTACACAATATAAAAGTGACATTTTAATTTATGTGTAATTATTATTTACTGTCTTTTAGTGGTCTGTGTTTTAAAAACTGCATACTCTTGAATTAATAATTACTAATTTTTTATGGAACTTTCTCTGTTTGCCAGAGTAAAAGATGTGTACAAACACATAATAATTTACTTTAATTAAGGCATATACACATTTTTATTTCTTTATTTATTGAGACCCAAGTAAAACATCAAGTTAATGAGCAAGGGACATAAACAATAAAAGGCAATATTTTCAAGTCTAAAATACAACTGAAATCAGCAGTCCCTTAAGGGCTATACTCAGTGTCATGACAGTGTGTTTTAGAGTGCTTGCACCTACAGAATTAACTGCTGTTTGCAAAGGCACAAACCCGTTTAGAAATGCAAAAACATAGGAGCAAACACTGTAAAACACACTTTTGTCACCGTGTTTGGACTTGTCCATGATGGTGCACCCCCTCATAAAAACCTGGCAGGAAGGTACAATCTTGTTGTTGAATATTTTCTATGCAGATACCATGTTGAAGGGAGTGGGTTTAGTACAGTTAAAAAAAAATCCAGCATAAGAAGACATCATAAGTCCATGTAATAAAAACCCATAGTCTTCATCTTTTTTTCACATCACGCCAAATGGGAGACGGTGGTTTTACAATCAATAAATTTAAATCTTATAAAATACAATACTTAGAAAATATTAAAAGTGACAATATAGTGATTAAGCAATTGTGCAAGTATGCCCATCATGCCTACATACAAATGGTATTTAGATGGTTTTGCAATAGTGAGGATAAATTTGGATTACAATAGGTTAATCTCACACATGTAAATGAGCATTTCCCTTACACAGTTAACAAAGGGGTTAATTAAAAAACGCTTTACTGTAACCTTAAAGGGCTAACAGGAAAATATCACCTGAGCATCTCTATGTAAAAAGGGAAGATATTTTACATCACAATTTCCTCAGCTCACCAGAGTAAGTGTTGTGTAAAAAGTTATTTCAGTTACTGTCCAGCCGCAGGTAAAAAAAAAAAAAAAGAAGGAAGAAGTGAACAGCAGCCAATCAGCATCAGCATTACTGAGATAATGAACTGCTTTACTGTGATCTCATGAGATTTCATAGTAAACTTCCTTAAACTGAATAGGGAAATAACATGAATGTGCATGAGGCACGCTCCCTTGCAAGTCCCGGGACAGGCATACTGATTTTGCTGCTTAAAGTCCTTTACAATGGGGTGTGAATACTTAGGACAATTTGAGGTAAATATCTTTCTTTTTTACATAGAGATGTTTAGGTGATATTTTCTAGTCAGCTTTTTACAGCTATGCTGCATCATTTTCAAGTGTTTCAACATTTGGGTATCATGTTCTTTTTAAGAGGTGTGAAAGGGCTATTGTATAAGCCAGTTTTGAGTGACCTCCCAGTTTCTATCCAATGGGTGTCTCTAAACCAGCGCCTGGGGGCCTAATTTTAAAGTGCCAGTGGCTTCCTTGTGCCTGGGTTCATTGAGCCCTGGCTTAAAGGGATATAAAAGGGCAAAAGGCAAATATTATTTTGTGTTAGAACATTTTATTAGTGCACTGTTACTTGCATTTAACTATGTTAAAAAACATGGGGGCCGATTTAACAAAGTGAGAGCGGACATGATCCGCTGTAGTGGATCATGTCCGCCACACATTGATAAATGCCGACAGTATACGCTTTCGGCATTTATCATTGCACAAGCAGTTCTGGTGAACTTCTTGTGCAATGCCACCCCTTGCAGATTCATGGCTGATTGCAGGGGGTGTTAAACAACTCGATTGTTTGCGATTGGGCAGATTGATGTCCGCCATCAAGCGTACGAGTTTAGGAGCAGTGGTCTTAAGACCGCTGCTTCCTAACTCCTGTTTCTGGTGAGCCTCAAGGCTCGTGCGGAAACAGCTGCATCAAGCTCCATTCGTAGCTTGATGAATCTGCCCCATAGGGGTATATTTATGTAAGTGCGAGCGGACATGATACAATGTAGCGTATCATGTCCGCTGCAGCATACGCAGTCTGCATTTATCATTGCACCAGCAGTTCTTGTGAACTGCTGGTGCAATGCCGCCCCCTGCAGATTTGCAGTCGTCCGCTAGCAGGGGTATCAATTAACCCAATTGTATTCAATCGGGTTGATTGCTGTCCGCGGCCTCAGAGCAGGCGGACAAATTATGGAGCAGCGGTCTTAGGGGCATCAAGCTTTATACGGAGCTTGATAAATTGACCCCATATTGTCAGCTTCAGAGCAGCAGTGCAGTACTGGGATCTGCAGCCAATAAGCCAATGAAAGGGGGCATATAACCAATCACCAGCTAGCTTCCAATAACACTTTGCAGCTCCTGAGCCTACCTAGGTATGCGTTTTAACAAAAGTAAATTCTCTAATAAAAGTAAATTAAAAAGTCTTTTAAAATCGCATGCTCTGTCTGAATCATGAAAGTTTTATTTTTACTTTAATGTCACTTTAATTCCTACAAATATATATATATAAAATCTCCATATCATTACACAAGTGAAACATAGAGCAATCTAATCCAGTTATTGGTAGAATCCTTTATTGTGTTTTAACCTACACAGAAAAATTATAAAAAGCAGGTGTTTTATTTAAAAAAATAAATTAAAAATTGTAAAAAATATTTTTTTGCATATAATTGACAGTCTTATTCATAAAACATTCAGATTGTTACAATATTTTTTGCGAAATGATGTACACACACAATATTAATATAAATTAGATATGAAATAAGCAGAGTGAGTTGTATAAAATAAATTACGTGAAATAAGAATTTGTTGCATAAAATAAATTAGATATGAAATAAGCAGAATGAGTTGCATATTATTATATCATGATAGCAATGTGTACATGTGTATAAAACAGGTATATATTTTTTTAACCTTTTAGTGCCGTTGTCGTTGTATTCCGTCTAAATGGCGTTGGGCTTTAGCGCTGTTAGGACAGAATACAACGTTATAGATGTTTGGCTGTCCTGAAAACAACGTCGCTTCCTGGATGTGATCGGGGCCTGGAGGGTGTGCCTAGCTTCATAGGGACTCCCCCCTCACCCGATCACATAATTGAAATCTCACGATTATGTGCACAATCGCGGGATTTCAATTTGTCTACATCAGAACGTTGTTCCAATGTAGACATTATGACCCTGTCATGAAAGGGTTAATGTTTTGTCCAAAAACACTGAAAATGCATTCATAAGGACCAGTAATAATTTTAGCTGGTATCCAAGTTTCAAACTAATTTGTCAGATCTGAAACGTTTTGTGCATTTGGTAAAAAATGAATTTAAAGGGACAATAAAGTCAAAATTAAAATTAGATGGATTGTATCGAAAATTAAACTTTAAACAACTTTCTAAATTACTTCTATTATCAGTTTTGTTTGTTCTCGTGGTATCCTTTTTTAAAGAGTAATCCTAGGTGAACTGAAGTGTGCATGTGTCTTTAGTCATCTGCCAGCAGTATTTGCAACAATGTTTAGAGCAATATTATAGAAAAACACTGCTGCTATAGAGTGCTAAAGACACATGCACACTCCTTAACTCATATCAGCCTACTAGGTTTACTGTTCAACAAAGGATACCAAGAGCAGTAGTAGGAGTAATAAAGAAAATTGTTTAAAAATCTTGAGTTTCATTTTGACTTTACTGTCCCTTTAAAGCGGAACTTAATTATGTTCTGAAACTAATTATCAGGATTGGTTAATTTATGCAATATTACAGCTTTTTCTTACACATTTTCTATGAGATCAATGTGTGCAGTTAATATTTCTTACAAAAGTGCACTAGCAGCCCCTAGTGTTCAAATAGAATATAGCAATGTATTCAAAAATAGTACAAATACATTCAAATTGTAATTGCAAACATATTTTACAGGGAGCCCAAAATAATTCAGTGCTATTAACCATTCCAGGGTATTTACTCTACTTAATTCAAGTGGTGATAAAGAGTAATTTGTCCTGTGTAGTAAACATCGAATTATTCATGTATAACTTAAAAATACTCCCAGCAAATAGCTAACGGCTAGATTACGAGTTGTGCGTTAGGATAAAAAAAGCAGCGTTAAGAGGTCCTAACGCTGCTTTTTTACGCCCGCTGGTATTACGAGTCTTGCAGGTTTAGGGTCACTGCACACTTTTTTGGCCTTACCGCAAAACGACTTACGTAAACTTCGTAAAGTCTTTTTTCTATGGGACTTCCATAGCGCCGGTATTACGAGTCTGTCACGGAAGGCCAAAAAGTGAGCGATACACCCTACCCTGTCAAGAGTCCTAATGCATTTAAAAGTCAGTAGTTAAGAGTTTTATGGTACAACGCCGTAACATAAAACTCATAACTAAAGTGCTAAAAAGTACACTAACACCCATAAACTACCTATTAACCCATAAACCTATGCCCTCCTGCATTGCAAACACTATAATAACATTTTTAACCCCTAATCTGCCGCTCCGGACACCGCCGCCACCTACATTATATTTATTAACCCCTAATCTGCCGCCCCCAATGTCACCGCCACCTACCTACACTTATTAACCCCTAATCTGCCGCCCCCAACGTCGCCGCCACTATAATAAACATATTAACCCCTAAAATGCTGCACTCCTGCCTCGCAAACATTAGTTAAATATTATTAACCCCTAATCTGCCGTCCCTAACATCGACGCCACCTGCCTACGTTTATTAACCCCTAATCTGCCACCCCAACGTCGCCGCCACTATATTAAAGTTATTAACCCCTAAGTCTAACCCTAACACCCCCTAACTTAAATATAATTTAAATAAGTCTATATAAAATTCCTATCATTAACTAAATTATTCCTATTTAAAACTAAATACTTACCTATAAAATAAACCCTAAGCTAGCTATAATATAACTAATAGTTACATTGTAGCTAGCTTAGGGTTTATTTTTATTTTACAGGCAAGTTTGTATTTATTTTAACTAGGTAGAATAGTTATTAAATAGTTATTAACTATTTAATAACTACCTAGCTAAAATAAATACAAAAGTACCTGTAAAATAAAACCTAACCTAAGTTACACTAACACCTAACACTACACTATAATTAAATAAATTAACTAAATTAACAACAATTAAATCAATTAAATTAAATTAGCTAAAGTACAACCCCCCCTCCACTAAATTAAAAAATAAAAAAGCCCCCCCAAAATAAAAAAAACCCTAGCCTAAACTACCAATAGCCCTAAAAAGGGCCTTTTGCGGGGCATTGCCCCAAAGTAATCAGCTCTTTTACCTGAAAAAAATACAAACAACCCCCCCAACAGTAAACCCCACCACCCAAACAACCAACCCCCCAAATAAAATACTAACTAAAAAAACCTAAGCTCCCCATTGCCCGGTAAGTCGATCTTCAGGGGGTTAGTGTTAGGTTTTTTTAAGGGTGTATTGGGTGGGTTTTATTTTTAGGTAAGGGACTTTGGGCTTGCAAAAGAGCTAACTGCCCTTTTAAGGGCAATGCCCATCCAAATGCCCTTTTCAGGGCAATAGGGAGCTTAGGTTATTTTTAGTTAGTATTTTATTTGGGGGTTGGTTGTGTGGGTGGTGGGTTTTACTGTTTGGGGGGTTGTTTGTATTTTTTTTTTCAGGTAAAAGAGATGATTACTTTGGGGCAATGCCCCGCAAAAGGCCCTTTTAAGGGCTATTGGTAGTTTAGTTTAGTCTAGGGTTTTTTTTTATTTTGGGGGGCTTTTTTTATTTTGATAGAGCTATTAGATTAGGTGTAATTAGTTTAAATATCTTGTAATTTGTTTATTATTTTCTGTAATTTAGGTTTTTTTTGTGCTTTAGCTAAATGAATTTAATTGATTTAATTGTTGTTAATTTAGTTAATTTATTTAATTATAGTGTATTGTTAGGTGTTAGTGTAACTTAGGTTAGGTTTTATTTTGCAGGTACTTTTGTATTTATTTTTTATCTAGGTAGTTATTAAATAGTTAATAACTATTTAATAACTTTTCTACCTAGTTAAAATAAATACAAACTTGCCTGTAAAATAAAAATAAACCCTAAGCTAGATACAATGTAACTATTAGTTATAGTGTAGCTAGCTTAGGGTTTATTTTATAGGTAAGTATTTATGTAGTTTTAAATAGGAATAATTTAGTTAATGATAGGTATTTTATTTAGACTTATTTAAATTATATTTAAGTTAGGGGGTGTTAGGGTTAGACTTAGATTTAGGGGTTAATATCTTTAATATAGTGGCGGCGACGTTGGGGGCTGCAGATTAGGGGTTAATAAGTGTAGGAAGGTGGTGGCAACATTGGGGGCGGCAGATTAGGGGTTAATAAATATAATGTAGGTGTCGGCAATGTTGGGGGCAGCAGATTAGGGGTTCCTAAATATAATGTAGGTGGCGGCGGTGTCTGGAACGGCAGATTAGGGGTTAATAAATATAATGCAGGTGTCGGCGATGTCGGGGGCGGCAGATTAGGGGGGGTTAATAAGTGTAAGATTAGCAGTGTTTATGTTAGGGTGTTAGGTATAGAAATAACTTTTCTTTCCCCATAGGAATCAGTGGGGCTGCGTTACTGAGTTTTACTCAGCTTTTTTGCAGGTGTTAGACTTTTTCTCAGCTGGCTCTCCTCATTGATTCCTATGGGGAAATCGTGCGACCAGCTCATTGCTGACTTAAGCAGCGCTGGTATTGGAGTGCGGTAATGAGCAAAAATTTGCTCAACGCTCACTTCTTGCCTTTTTAATGACGGGTTTCTAAAAACTCGTAATACCAGCACTGCAGGTAAGTGAGCGGTGAGGGAAAACTACTCGTTAGCACCGCATAGCCTCTAACACAAATCTCGTAATCTAGGTGTAAGTTTTTATTCTTTAAAATTTCAAACAAAAGCAATAACCCGCAACATGTTTCTCAGCACTTTACATACTTTTTTCTCAGTATACATATAACAATAAATGACCCACATAAATATATAACTGAAATCATGTAAATTATAAAATAATTACATATAGCTTGATTATTAAGGCCTAGATTATGAGTGGAGCGCAATATTGCACTTTCGCGAGAGCGATATGTCACTCCACTCAGTAATACCAGTGCACGGAAATGTGAGCTGGTATTACAAGCGAGGCGTAATGCGAACATGACCTCACTAGAGCACGCTTCCATAGGCTCCGTCAGACACAGCAACCCACAAAGTGCAGCATAGGGGGCAATTTGTGCAGTGTTGGGCAGCAAAATATATATGTATATGAATATACACATAGTGTATATATTTATGTGTTTATATGTGTATATGGGCAACAAGCAAAACTCTCCACTCGTTTGATGAAGAGAGCTTACCCTAAGAACATAGTAAGGGGAACCAAATCATGGGTGGCACTCTAGATAGAAAGGTCCTTTTAGATGATAAAATAGAGGGTAAATCAGTGGATCAAAAGGGAGTGACTTTTATCACACAATATAGTGACCAATATAGGAAGATATGTAATATAGTTTGTAAACATTTCCCATGTTTAGCATCTGATGATAATCTTTTTAAGGTTGTGGAGCAGGGGTACAAAAAAGGTAGAACTTTAGAAATTCCTGGCTACAATGCAAGGGAGTATATAGATGTAACTACTAGGGTTGCCACCTCAGCCATGTTTTCCTGGAAATGTATGAGTTATACATGCTGCAGGGTGTGCAGAGAGGAACATGAATAGTACCTGTTCAGTGTTACTATTTGTGTGCTGTCCAGAGTTGAAATGCATGTTCCTACCTGCTTACCCTGCAGCATGTGTAACTCATGGCTGAGGTGGCAACCCTAGTAGCTACATGAATTGTAAGGAGTGCAAACACTGGAGAGGAGTTTAAACATAAATTTTGTGCGAACTGTAGGTCTTCTTTTGCATTTTATTTACTCACGTGCACAGTGTCAGGTTCTGTATGTAGGTCTCACGACCAGGGAAGTGCATGTGAGGATACGGAAACATGTATCCAACATAAAGGCAGGGTCTGTATCAACCAGTTGATCCAATATTTTACTGAGTTCCACCAAAAAGGAGCAGATACTCTGAAGTGGTCTATTATAAATCGAATTAAACCAAAAGCCAGAGGTGGAGACATGGAAAGAGTTTTGTAGAAGTGTTTTGGAAACCCAGATTAAACACCAGAGTACCGGGGGGTTTATACTCCGAATATAATGTTATTCATTTTTGGTGTTGATTTAGCCTTAGTATCATATGTCCTATTGGATGGAGGCTTTTTCCATCTCATCACCCTAGCACACATTGAGATTCAGTTAATTTTCAAATTAAAAATAATATTTTATTATTACCCTATTTATTAATTAAATTCGATTGGCTTGCATGTTTTCCCAATAATAAAAACTTAATGGACACTATTGCTTGTGTACCTGCTCTTTATTAGGACCCATGGGTCTTATTTGAAAAAAATGTAAAACATTTTTGGTATGGAGAAATGTAAATCATTATTAATTTATCCCTTTAAGATTATCACAGTCATTATATGTTTATCATATTTTGGAAACTTAATTATCAGTGTACAATATTTGAATTAGTTTGATTCACTCTGACTATGTCTATGATATAGGTCTGTAATGATTGGGTTGTTGTTTTTGTACAACCAATGGGAGAGTAGGAATTGTATTTTGTTTTTTAGGTTTTAGCCAATAACGTGAAGTTGAAGTACATTTAATGTGAGTAGTTGTACTGGAAATCACAGCTTGGATTACGGCGCTATGCCGAAACATGACAGCTGATTTTTGTCTAACTCCTCCTACAAAGCAGACATTTTTATGCTGTTATTAGCCGGAACTTAATAAAAGTTATGTTTTATCTTTACTTCGGTGCTCCCTGAATATTTTTCTTTTCTATATACACATATTAAAAATAAAAAGGCCCTAAATATTTTTTTAAAAAAAGAAAAAAAGGTTTAAATTGACTGATATATCCTAGGTTTTCAGATAAGAGAAAATGATTTATCCACAGAAGATTTAAATGTAGTAATGCTAAGGAAATCTAAAGAATTTCTGTGGCACAAAACCCTTTAATTTATAATGTATCTATTTATTAATCAGATATTGAAGTACATGTTCAACTGTAATAAATATCTGTACAAAATGCGTAGTTTAAAAGATAGGTAACTTCACATATACACATTTGCTCGACTACTTGGAAAATCTTGGCTTTAAAAGTGTTTGTTAAGTAGAAATACTAAAATTAAAATACATAGATGTCATGAGTTACAAAACATGATAATACAAGGACAAACACAATAATTTAATAATACACATATTAAATATATATGTATATAAGCATTAACACATACATATATATGTATATACTGTGTGCAGATACATATATATTTACAGGGAACACAATGGCCCGCAATGTAATGGCACTTTTCAGTGCCGTTTTCTAACACCCCACTTCCACCAACTTTAGCCCCAAAATGCTACCTGGTGCAGTAATTTTATTAAAACATAATGATGCTGCTATCTTATTTTTTTTAATAACACACACCACTGTATTTTGGGGCCATTTGGGGCACATTTATAAAATTAACCAGAGATCTGATCTCTGGTTAATTTTATAAGTGCTAATTGCTACCTCAAGCTCACTTGTAATGGCTGCAAAGCAGATCCTCTTTGAGGCCTTGTCAATTGGCCCAATGACCAATAAACCTGCCTATGTATATACTCACATCTATTAAAACTTAAGAAGAGGGAGAAGGGCTTGGACCTTCATTAAGCATATCTGTCTTAGTATTATCGCAAGAGTTACATTCCACAAGGATTTCGTATTAAGAATATCCCTACCTTTGGATACAACAATAAGGCTTTTTGTAACAAATGGTGTAATATCCTCAACAAATGCTACCTAGACCTGATTCTGCTGGTCTTACAGGAGGTTGGGGGCAGTTGTTGGAAGACACCAAAGTGGAAATTAATAAATATGAAAGTATAAACCTCCCTAAATTACAAGAAGACATATGAACAGGAGCTGATCGACTTCAAGAATCAGAAATTGGAAGTAGTGACAAATGATTATTGTGAAAAGGTTTATCTTTGGCTGAACCCAAAATTTGAGCAACGGCAGGACCAGACTGGCCGTCCGAGGAGGTTTTATTATCGGAAACCAAGCAATCTACAAACTGTGGATAGCTCTGGGTCAGGCTCTGAGGGAGAGCAGACTTCTTAGACTGTGTTTGAAAATCCACACGAACAGAGAGGGGTAATTTACCCATTCAAAAAACGAGGGAGGCCGAGAGCCCACCCTAGGAGGGGGGTATAAAGAAAAAACCACCATGGCCCACAAGATAATTGAGGATGACAATTTCATCAATTTAGACACCTATCAATTGTCGACACTTGAATAAAGGCCTACCTACTGGGCAAACTGATACTTTTGATCTTTATGTAGATGTACAAAGATTCCAGAGGAACCTGAGGTTAAGAGAGCATATCCCTAAAAAGCAAGAGGACAACACTACTCTCAAAAAGAAGTCTAAGTTTGATCCAGGAAGCAACAACTCTAGTACAAAAACCTTTACTAGACTGGTTCAGATGGAGTTGGAAACCTCAGTTGAGAGGAATTGTAGAACCATACATGACAATCTCACCAGTGAAGAAAGGACTGCTTTAAAAACATTGACTGAACAGGATTCATTAGTGGTCCGGCAGGCGGATAAGGGGGTGCCATCGTCCATCAGAATTACGAGGATTATAAAAATGAAATATTGAGACAACTTGATTATAGAAGCACTTATACTCAACTATCTGGTGACCCTGTAAAGAGCTTTAAATGTCAAATTGATGAGTACCTGCTTCAGATTTATGAGGGAGAATATATTGATAAAAAACATGGAAATATCTGAAAACTGGTTTCCCTAGAACACCTATCTTCTATACCCTCCCGAAGGTACACAAGAGCTCACCTGGCAGACCAATTGTTTCTGCCATTGGCTCACTCCAGCAACCATTGACTACCTACCTCAACACTATTCTGCAACCTCTGGTAAGGAATATGTTCTCATTCTTGCTGGACTCTCCCACGTTGTTGGAATATACAAAAAATTTACCACTGTTGGATTATTGGAGATTTACTTGTCACACTAGCATAAGTAAGGTACCCAAAGATTAGAGGGGTGAGATACAGAACATAAACTGCTTAGGATGGAATCTAAATAGATATTCAATCTAGACTGTATCCATCCTAAAGGCCTCAATGCCAACTTTGAAGTTGTCCATCTATTTTGAAGATCACAGTACTTGACTTCCAAAATTATGCCCGTTAATAAAGAGTGGGCTCTAAACGCTCTGTTGGCATATTCAGATTGTAATCCTATTCTCTTGATTATGAGACCATATTTCTTAAAACCATAAGACCAAATCCTAAATTGACAAATACTAGGCATAAATATGTTTTTAATACATTCTAGTATTTTAGGTCCAGCCTAGGAAATCCATGATGTATGTATGTTTGTACTAACATTTAATAATTTTTTCTAGCAGTCCATCTATGGTAACTCATTTAGTAATCATAACTTTAATAAATTAACTTTATTCCATATCGATTTTTTCGCAATATTTACATTTAGGCTCATATCTCTAGTTCATAATATCTGATGTAAAACATGTAATTAGTACTCTATTATACTTGTATAATTTAAATTTAAATATATTTGTATGTATTTAAAGCAATATTATATTTGGGAGGACTCAAGCCTGTAATCATTATAGATTTATTTTGAATTCGATATATTTTGAATTAGAATCTGCTCTCAATTTGACATATTTCTATTTCTAACTCAATGTCACTCTTTGTCGAAGTGGCCTAATACATATATTGATACATTTGTGTGTTTATATAGATGCACATTTTTGAATATAGTCGTTTTATACATATAGTTCTTTTAATTTTTTTATATATTTTTTTCTTAAATACTTTTTTGTCAAAATACCTTTTTTATTAAAATATTTAAGTCAAACTATTTCCGTTTCAATAGCCCTTGCATATGTAGATATTTGTTAGCATATAATTTTCTCTTTGTGCTAGCCCTTTTTGCCTCACTTTTTGCCCTTTTTAAATATGGGTCTATTGTCACCGGATCTAAAACTGGAAGTGACGAAATACCGGTCATTGTCTGACACGAAAGTTACATAGAAAGCGGAAGTAACATAATTTTGACCGGAATTTTGACCGGTCTAATGACCATTAGACCATTAGGCAGCAATGGGCGGCAACATACTACCTTTTTTTGGCGGGAATAATCGTATAATTAGCAAATACAATTGGTCAATAGACCCTTTATATACTCATGGAACAATAGCCTCTTTATGTCTTGTAAAAGGCCCTCTCAAGGGCCGAAACGTGTCGAAATTAGAAGGATTTTTTAGGCTTAAGCTCTTCCCTGGAATCGTCTACTTTGTTTGGTGAGTGGTTTTTCATCTAACTCCACCACTTTAGACAATTTTGCACATATTGCGCTTTTGTTTCTTTTTTAGGTACCCAGATGCAGATTATCTACACTATATTTCATCTACACGTATCTCATTCGTTATCCAGACCTGTTGTGACACCCTCAGGACACTAGGAACACACAACATCTCTTATTTTATTCAGTCCTGTTGTTATATCCACAGGATACTAGGAATACACAGCATTTTTTTCAGCTTTTTATTTTTTTCACCTTTTCTATTGCAATTTTGGGACATTCACTTTTTAACTCTATTTTTATTTTTACCTTAATGTGTACATGTCCCCATTTTTTAAGACTTTTCACTAACCCCTAAGACTCCAATGAATTCTCTCTGTGGACTTCAGCATTCACGGTTTATGAATTTCACAGATTATTACTAGTTTTGGTATCTTATTCCTGATCGCATTATTTCACATTGATTCATTTTGCATATACATTATACATTATTTTCTAGTAATGTATAGATTTATCTTTATTATCATCTATATTATTGTTTCGATGTATTTTCACATATATTTACCGCATTTGACTATAATCGCATTTGACTTATTAGTTACTTATTAGGTACTTGTCACCTCCATTTTTTATATATATATTATATATTTTTATATTTATATTTGTAATAAATGTGTTTTAATTTTATGCTTCACTAGTCCCTGATAGCATAGCCTTTGGTGCTCCTATTTTTTGTATCAATTGTTCTCTTGCCTGTTCGGCGAATATGTAATCCAATCTGGAATGAGTGTCCTGTGAATTGGAGAAAAAGGAATAGTGTTGTGTGTCTGGATTAAAGTAGCTCCAAGTATCATGCAAAGTAAAGGACTTATGGTCGGTTTATAGTAATTTGAGTGACTTTTTAGAACTCTGGATGGGAGGATTAGAGCTGTCATCAGACGAGTTCAACGGCAAATTAAAATTTCTGCCAATAATAGTAGACCCTTGGCCAGGTAAGCTAGAAGTAAGCTTTTTGCACCTGTTGTGTAGTTTGGTCGCTATAATTGAAGCCCTGAAGTTAGCGCATGTCAGCTTTCGCTTGCGTGCAAACAATTTTGTGCATTGGAGCCCTTTACAGTCAAGTAGATGAAAACATGTAGAAGCATATTTATGCAATATTCATATTTATTAAAGTGTTTATGTATTTGCTGAAAACATTTCCCATTCTAATGTTCTTCACATAGGGGAATATGTTATAAGTATTTATTATTGTTATTACACTTTATTTATATAGTGCCACCATATTCTGCAGCGCTTTCCAAGGATACAATTTGTTTAAATTAAACAATGATACAAAACTTGAAAGAGACAAGACAAAATTTGACAAATACATACAGAAGAAGTATTTCTAAATAGATATTTCTATATATCTGTATATATCTGTGCCTATATATAATCGTCTATAGATAGGTATAGATATATATTGTACCAAACTACCATCAGATATATGTAGAAATAAATTCCTTAGATGGGATTTTCTCTGATTACCCCCAGATAACAGCCAGAAGGGCATTGAGCCTAAAGGACTCCCTTGTTCATAGTAAGTATGTAAGAGGCACCCCCACCAAAAATTGGTTGACAAGCAGTCTGCCCAGGGTAGGCAGTCAGCCCTGTGGGAGATGTGTGTATTGCAGTCATAAGGTGCGAACCAAAACGTTCCATACAGATATAAACCATGTTTTTTTTTTTGTTTGTTTTTTAAAGAAAACAACTTTATTGTCAAATATGTTTCGTACATTACAGTGAAATGAAACAATATGCAAATATCATTCTGTGAGTACAAGTTTCTTTGAACAACATCATTGCTTTACAATAAGAAGTTTTTCCTTTTCATATAATTCTGCAGTTGCACAGTGTAATGCGATTAACAATAATCAACTAAAACATTCTATTGCTACATTTATCAAATAACTAGAACCTTAAGTTAAGCTCATGGTGAAACATAATCATGTGACCAGTTGTGGTTACTACGCAGGAAATTTGTTTGTCCCAAATAATTTTCATTAGGTATATGATTCTTCAGTCCTAAGTTTAATGTATGCGTATTCCTCCAGCTGTAGGATGTGCTGAAATGTGTGGAGCCACTTGGCCATGGTGAGTGTATCTTTTTGTTTCCAATTCCTAGCTATAAGTGACTTCATGCTATTACTTGCAATATATATTAATTTTTTCACATGTGTTTGTAGTTTTTTGGGAATGATATTAAATATCCATATACGGGGATCAGGTGGGATTGTGAACTCTACCATCTCTGAAGTCTCCCTGGCCACATTTTCCCACATCTCAACAATCAAGGGGCATTTCCACCAGATGTGAGCCATGCTACCCCTAGTAGTGTCACATCTCCAACACGTGTCACTTGCAGATTTGTAAAGCTTGTGTATCCTGGAGGGTGTATAGTACCATCTTTGAATTATTTTTAGTTTTAATTCTATTAGGCGGCTAGAGGAGGAAACCTTAGTCACATTCGAGAAGATTGCAGAGACCTCTCTTGGTGTCAGATCTATTTCTAATTCTTCATTCCACCTATTTATGTAATATGGGATGTAGCCATGTGGTGGGATTTGTAGTACTGCATGAGAGGTAGCTAAAGTATTTTTGTGTGGTGTTACTGATTTACATAATGATTCAAATGTAGTCATAGGCCTCACCAGGTTTCTTAGATCTGGGTGTTTTGTGATTGGAGCAAAAGGAGCCAATTTTTAGAGAACTCCAGTCCGTCATTTGCTAGCTCCTCAGAGCGATAAAATCTATGCTCATTTCCCAGCTGATAGACCGCTAGCGATCTTTGTTTTGTAGTTAGTGTTTTGCTAGATATGTTTGATCCTGGGAGGAAATCTAGGTTGTGAGGGGTGTTAGAGGAGAGTTCCGTGAGGATATGTTTGGGTATGTTATTAGTATTTTGTTCCAGACTTGAAAAGTCTCTGAAATTCTAGAATTAGGATTAGACTCTTGGGAAGTCTGCTTGTTTGTTAGCCAACATTGGGACCCTAGGTGTATCTTGTTCACAATGTTGTGTTCGAGTTCCACCCACGCTTTTATTGAGAAATTTGTGCACCAGTCAATGATCCTTTGTAGGAATATTGCTAATCTGTATTTTTCTATGTTTGGGACCCCCAGTCCTCCCCTCCTGATTGGCATGCACATTAATTGTCTATTAATCCTCGCTGGTCTGTTTTCCCATACATATGCGAATAACTTAGGCCTAGATTTGGAGTTCGGCGGTAGCCGTCAAAACCAGCGTTAGAGGCTCCTAACGCTGGTTTTGGCCGCCCGCTGGTATTTGGAGTCAGTGATTAAAGGGTCTAACGCTCACTTTTCAGCCGCGACTTTTCCATACCGCAGATCCCCCTACGCCATTTGCGTAGCCTATCTTTTCAATGGGATCTTTCTAACGCTGGTATTTAGAGTCGTTTCTGAAGTGAGCGTTAGAGCTCTAACGACAAAATTCCAGCCGCCTGAAAATAGCAGGAGTTAAGAGCTTTCTGGCTAACGCCGGTTCATAAAGCTCTTAACTACTGTACCCTAAAGTACACTAACACCCATAAACTACCTATGTACCCCTAAACCGAGCTCCCCCCACATCGCCGCCACTCGATTAAAATTTTTAACCCCTAATCTGCCGACCGCCACCTACGTTATACTTATGTACCCCTAATCTGCTGCCCCTAACCCCGCCGACCCCTGTATTACATTTATTAACCCCTAACCTGCCCCCCACAACGTCGCCGCCAGCTACTTAAAATAATTAACCCCTAATCTTCCGACCGCAAAGCGCCGCCACCTACGTTATCCCTATGTACCCCTAATCTGCTACCCCTAACACCGCCGACCCCTATATTATATTTATTAACCCCTAATCTGCCCCCCTCAACGTCGCCGACACCTGCCTACACTTATTAACCCCTAATCTGCCGAGCGGACCTGAGCGCTACTATAATAAAGTTATTAACCCCTAACCCGCCTCACTAACCCTATCATAAATAGTATTAACCCCTAATCTGCCCTCCCTAACATCACCGACACCTAACTTCAATTATTAACCCCTAATCTGACGACCGGAGCTCACCGCTATTCTAATAAATTGATTAACCCCTAAAGCTAAGTCTAACCCTAACACTAACACCCCCCTAACTTAAATATAATTTTAATCTAACGAAATTAATTAACTCTTATTAAATAAATTATTCCTATTTAAAGCTAAATACTTACCTGTAAAATAAATCCTAATATAGCTACAATATAAATTATAATTATATTATAGCTATTTTAGGATTAATATTTATTTTACAGGCAACTTTTTAATTATTTTAACCAGGTACAATAGCTATTAAATAGTTACCTAGTTAAAATAATAACAAATTTACCTGTAAAATAAATCCTAACCTAAGATATAATTAAACCTAACACTACCCTATCAATAAATTAATTATATAAACTACCTACAATTACCTACAATTAACCTAACACTACACTATCAATAAATTAATTAAACACAATTCCTACAAATAAATACAATTAACTAAACTAGCTAAAGTACAAAAAATAAAAAAGAACTAAGTTACAAAAAATAATAAAATATTTACAAACATAAGAAAAATAGTACAACAATTTTAAACTAATTACACCTACTCTAAGCCCCCTAATAAAATAACAAAGCCCCCCAAAATAAAAAATTCCCTACCCTATTCTAAATTAAAAAAGTTACAAGCTCTTTTACCTTACCAGCCCTGAACAGGGCCCTTTGCGGGGCATGCCCCAAGGATTTCAGCTCTTTTGCCTGTAAAAAAAAACATACCATACCCCCCCCCAACATTACAACCCACCACCCACATACCCCTAATCTAACCCAAACCCCCCTTAAATAAACCTAACACTAAGCCCCTGAAGATCTTCCTACCTTGTCTTCACCATACCAGGTTCACCGATCCGTCCTGGCTCCAACATCTTCATCCAACCCAAGCGGGGGTTGGCGATCCATCATCCGGTGCTGAAGAGGTCCAGAAGAGGCTCCAAAGTCTTCCTCCTATCCGGCAAGAAGAGGACATCCGGACCAGCAAACATCTTCTCCAAGCGGCATCTTCAATCTTCTTCCATCCGGTGCGGAGCGGGTCCATCTTGAAGCAGGCGACGCGGATCCATCCTCTTCTTCCGTTGTCTCCCGACGAATGACGGTTCCTTTAAGGGACGTCATCCAAGATGGCGTCCCTCGAATTCCGATTGGCTGATAGGATTCTATCAGCCAATCGGAATTAAGGTAGGAATATTCTGATTGGCTGATGGAATCAGCCAATCAGAATCAAGTTCAATCCGATTGGCTGATCCAATCAGCCAATCAGATTGAGCTCGCATTCTATTGGCTGTTCCGATCAGCCAATAGAATGCGAGCTCAATCTGATTGGCTGATCAGCCCCATTGTTTGCTATGGGGAAACACTTCCTACGTCTGCACCTAACACCCTAACAT
Organism: Bombina bombina; assembly: GCF_027579735.1. Classification (NCBI taxonomy): domain Eukaryota; kingdom Metazoa; phylum Chordata; class Amphibia; order Anura; family Bombinatoridae; genus Bombina; species Bombina bombina. The sequence continues at coordinate 1,296,617,790 of NC_069500.1, read as the reverse complement.
GTACCCCGAGTCTAAACACCCCTAACCTTACACTTATTAACCCCTATTCTGCCGCCCCTGCATATTATTTTTAACCCCTAATCTGCCGCTCCGTAAACCGCCGCTACTTACATTATCCTTATGTAACCCTAATCTGCTGCCCCTAACACCGCCGACCCCTATATTATATTTATTAACCCCTAATCTGCCCCCCACAACGTCGCCGACACCTGCCTACACTTATTAACCCCTAATCTGCCGAGCGGACCGCACCGCTATCATAATAAAGTTATTAACCCCTAATCCGCCTCACTAACCCTATAATAAATAGTATTAACCCCTAATCTGCCCTCCCTAACATCGCCGACACCTAACTTCAATTATTAACCCCTAATCTGCCGACTGGAGCTCACCGCTATTCTAATAAATGTATTAACCCCTAAAGCTAAGTCTAACCCTAACACTAACTAACACTAATCTAACGAAATTAATTAACTCTTATTAAATAAATTATTCCTATTTAAAGCTAAATACTTACCTGTAAAATAAACCCTAATATAGCTACAATATAAATTATAATTACATTGTAGCTATTTTAGGATTAATATTTATTTTACAGGCAACTTTGTAATTATTTTAACCAGGTACAATAGCTATTAAATAGTTAAGAACTATTTAATAGTTACCTAGTTAAAATAATAACAAAATTACCTGTAAAATAAATCCTAACCTAAGTTACAATTAAACCTAACACTACACTATCATTAAATTAATTAAATAAAATACCTACAATTACCTACAATTAAACCTAACACTACACTATCAATACATTAATTAAATACAATATCTACAAATAACTACAATGAAATAAACTAACTAAAGTACAAAAAATAAAAAAGAACTAAGTTACAAAAAATAAAAAAATATTTACAAACATAAGAAAAATCTTACAACAATTTTAAACTAATTACACCTACTCTAAGCCCCCTAATAAAATAACAAAGCCCCCCAAAATAAAAAAATGCCCTACCCTATTCTAAATTACTAAAGTTCAAAGCTCTTTTACCTCACCAGCCCTGAACAGGGCCCTTTGTGGGGCATGCCCCAAGAAGTTCAGCTCTTTTGCCTGTAAAAAAAACATACAATACCCCCCCCAACATTACAACCCACCACCCACATACCCCTAATCTAACCCAAACCCCCCTTAAATAAACCTAACACTAAGCCCCTGAAGATCTTCCTACCTTATCTTCACCATACCAGGTTCACGGATCGGTCCAGAAGAGATCCTCCGATGTCCTGATCCAAGCCCAAGCGGGGGGTGAAGATGTCCATAATCCGGTAGAAGTCTTCATCCAAGCGGGGCAGAAGAGGTCTTCCATCCGATTGAAGTCTTAATCCAAGTGGCATCTTCTATCGTCATCCATCCGGAGCGGAGCGGCAGCATCCTGAAGACCTCCGACGCGGAACATCCATCCTGGCCGACGACTGAACGACGAATGACGGTTCCTTTAAATGACGTCATCCAAGATGGCGTCCCTCGAATTCCGATTGGCTGATAGGATTCTATCAGCCAATCGGAATTAAGGTAGGAATATTCTGATTGGCTGATGGAATCATCCAATCAGAATCAAGTTCAATCCGATTGGCTGATCCAATCAGCCAATCAGATTGAGCTCGCATTCTATTGGCTGATCGGAACAGCCAATAGATTGCGAGCTCAATCTGATTGGCTGATCGGATCAGCCAATCGGATTGAACTTGATTCTGATTGGCTGATTCCATCAGCCAATCAGAATTTTCCTACCTTAATTCCGATTGGCTGATAGAATCCTATCAGCCAATCGGAATTCGAGGGACGCCATCTTGGATGACGTCCCTTAAAGGAACCGTCATTCTTCAGTTGGACGTCGCCGGATGAAGATGGGTCCGCGGTGGAGGTCTTCAGGATGGAGCCGGTCCTCATCGGATGAAGATAGAAGATGCCGCTTGGAAGAAGATGGTTGCCGGTCCGTATCTACTCTTCCCGGATAGGATGAAGACTTTGGAGCCACTTCTTGACTTTTTCAGCCGTCGTATGATGGATGTCTAGCCCCCACTTGGGCTTAGATGAAGATATCGGAGCCTGGAACGGACGGTCATACCTGGCATGGTGAAGACAAGGTAGGAAGATCTTCAGGGGCTTAGTGTTAGGTTTATTTAAGGGGGGTTTGGGTTAGATTAGGGGTATGTGGGTGGTGGGTTGTAATGTTGGGGGGGGTATTGTATGTTTTTTTTTACAGGCAAAAGAGCTGAATTCTTTGGGGCATGCCCCGCAAAGGACCCTGTTCAGGGCTGGTAAGGTAAAAGAGCTTTGAACTTTAGTAATTTAGAATAGGGTAGGGCATTTTTTATTTTGGGGGTCTTTGTTATTTTATTAGGGGGCTTAGAGTAGGTGTAATTAGTTTAAAATTGTTGTAATATTTTTCTTATGTTTGTAAATATTTTTTTATTTTTTGTAACTTAGTTCTTTTTTATTTTTTGTACTTTAGTTAGTTTATTTCATTGTAGTTATTTGTAGATATTGTATTTAATTAATTTATTGATAGTGTAGTGTTAGGTTTAATTGTAGGTAATTGTAGGTATTTTATTTAATTAATTTAATGATAGTATAGTGTTAGGTTTAATTGTAACTTAGGTTAGGATTTATTTTACAGGTAATTTTGTTATTATTTTAACTAGGTAACTATTAAATAGTTCTTAACTATTTAATAGCTATTGTACCAGGTTAAAATAATTACAAAGTTGCCTGTAAAATAAATATTAATACTAAAATAGCTACAATGTAATTATTCGTTATATTGTAGCTATATTAGGGTTTATTTTACAGGTAAGTATTTAGCTTTAAATAGGAATAAGTTATTTAATAAGAGATAATTTATTTTGTTAGAATAAAATTATATTTAACTTAGGGGGGTGTTAGGGTTAGGGTTAGAATTAGCTTTAGGGGTTAATAAATTTAATAGAGTAGCAGTGCGGTCCGCTCGGCAGATTAGGGGTTAATAAGTGTATGTAGTTGGCGGCGACGTTGTGGGGGGCAGATTAGGGGTTAATAAATATAATATAGGGGTCGGCGGTGTTAGGGGCAGCAGATTAGGGGTACATAAGGATAACGTAGGTGACGGCACTTTGCGGTCGGCAGATTAGGGGTTAATTATTGTAGGTAGCTGGCGGCGACGTTGTGGGGGGCAGATTAGGGGTTAATAAATATAATATAGGGGTTGGCGGTGTTAGGGGCAGCAGATTAGGGGTACATAAGGATAACGTAGGTGGCGGTCGGCAGATTAGGGGTTAAAAAAATGTAATCGAGTGGCGGCGATGTGGGGGGACCTCAGTTTAGGGGTACATAGGTAGTTTATGGGTGTTAGTGTACTTTAGAGCACAGTAGTTAAGAGCTTTATGAACCGGCGTTAGCCCAAAAAGCTCTTAACTCCTGTTTTTTTTCTGCGGCTGGAGTTTTGTCGTTAGATTTCTAACGCTCACTTCAGAGACGACTCTAAATACCGGAGTTAGAAAGATCCCATTGAAAAGATAGGATACGCAATTTACGTAAGGGGATCTGCGGTATGGAAAAGTCGCGGCTGAAAAGTGAGCGCTCTTTTTTGACTGACTCCAAATACCGGCGGTAGCCTAAAACCAGCGTTAGGAGCCTCTAAAGCTGGTTTTCACGGCTACCGCCAAACTCTAAATCTAGGCCTTGATGTTTTCTTGAATGAGTAAGCTTTTTTTGTTTGATACGTTTTCTACATGTTTATTTATGTTATATAATTGTTCATAATATGATTTGAATGCCTCTGCAATTTGGTCAGTTACGTATAAGTCCGTTCCCTTATTGTCTGTTATCTGCATTATGTATGTTTTATTAACTCTTCTCTTGAGTTTTCTGGCGAAAAGTGAGCTGCTCTTGTTATTACCCTTGTAGTATATTTGTCCCAACCTTACTGCATACTGTTTGCACTCCTTATCAATGATATTTTGTATTATGGTTCTACACTCCTCTAATGCTTTCAACAGTGAGGGATCGCTAGTGTTGTATTTATGTTGTCTTTCAAGTTCAGAAAGCCTGGAAAGAGTATTATGTAAATAAATTCTTTCTTCTTTTACTTTGTGTGCCTTCAAACTGATTAATTCACCTCTGACCACTGACTTATGCGCTTCCCATAATAACCTGTTATCTAAGACTGAAGTTTGGTTTATTGAGAAAAATTCTGATATGTTTTTTTCTATTTTAAATGAATTTATTGGATCTCTTAATAAATTGTCATCTAATCTCCAAGTATGCATGACTGGGTTCATTAGGGGCCAGTATATGGTACATCCCACCATCGAGTGGTCGGACCAGGTTCTGGGAAAAATAGTGAGGTCCTTTACTCTTGAGGAACTGGCTACATCCAACATAATATAATCTATGCAGGAGTAGCGGGCATGAGGATATGAGTAAAAAGTGTAGTTTCTCACACCTGGGTATTTCACTCTCCAAGTGTCATGAACCGTGAGATCTTTTAGGCATTGTCTTACTATATTGATTGTTTTATTAGGAACCAATGAGGTGTGGTTGGAGTTGTCTATGTATGGGTCAAGTGTGAGGTTGAAATCCCCTCCTATTATTAAAGTACCCTTGGACACTTCCAGTAATAAATTGTTTAAATGTTTAAAGTATATATCCTGTCTGAGATTGGGGCGTAGGCACAAACCATAGTCACCAAAGTGTTATATAACTTTCCTGTAACAACCAAATATCTCCCCTCCCTATCTCTATGTGTTGAGATCTGCTGGAAGGGTATATTTCTTTTAATTAAAATTCCTACCCCATTTGTCTTGGCTGCATTGGATGCATAGAAAGATTCTCCAAACTTATATTTAAATGTCTTAGGTTCCTGACCCTTTACAAAGTGGGTTTCTTGTAGGAACACAATATCACCCTTTTTATCCTTTATGTCTTTTAACACTGCACTTCTCTTGTGTGGACTATTAAGACCTTTTGCATTTGCTGTTAGTATGTTAATACTGCTCTGTTGCTTTACTGACATCTATCCTAGTGGTAGAACTTGAAATACCTTTTGTTGGAACCTGAAATCTGGAATGTACTATGTTTGTGTGTAGTCTCTTTACCTGGCAACCATTGTTCACCATCTGGCCTGTCGCATCACCAAAACAATAACCTGTAACTTCAGAAACATTACAACATAAAACTGCATACACTTTGAACTTAATAAACATTTCAAACATTACAACATTGGCACACTTCATCTTGTGCTTTAAATCAATGGCAGGGGGAATTGCTGGGGGACTCCTCTCGCCAATATAAACTTAATATAAGCTTAGCTGGGGAGGGGGGAGGGGGAAAAAAGCATTCAGTTGGAAAGGAACTGGAAATGTCCTTGGTACATTAACAATGCAAAGTGACCTCTGACATATCTAACATTGAAATTTTTTTTTGTTTAAATAATTTTTATTGAGGTTAATTATGCAGTTCAACAGAGAAAGTATTGTACGGATGTCATAAACATATACAAAGAAAGAACATATCCATCGTATTGCCACAATATATAATCATATCTGTTACATCACATTTATGCAATATATGTTAAAAATAAACCTCATATTTTCTGTATTTTCTTTGATACTATTCTATATAACAGCATAAAAGAAATAAGCATGTAGCAATTTAGGGTATATATATGATATAAAGAATATAAACTTTTTAAGCTTTTTAAACTTTTGAAACCCAGATTAATGTAATGGACGAACAGCAAATTGTGGCTTACAATATATAAGAACAAAAATGTCAAGCTAGAAGGTATCTGAGCCACCAGATTCTGGGTAGTTAAGAAGATATTAATTTGAAGTGCGGTATGTTTCAAGGGAAACCGCGTAAGAATGCTCTGGCATAGTCACATAATGCCAGAGTTCTACAAATATGGGGGGGGGGGGAACGGAGAGTAATCATGCATTTTCTTAGTTGGGCGCTAGAGCTTTTGAATATGTAGCTTCTGTATAGATGCTCTCATGTAGAGTTAAACTAGTGAAACAAATTAGAAGTAAGGGTGATCAGGTTGTATGGAGCATAAATATTGTCGCCTATCCTGGGGGCACACTGAAGTCTCAATATTAAAGTTATTGATAGGGCAGTTATCTCTGTCAAGAGTGCAAAATCAACATATTTTCTGATTTCACCAAGTTTGTAGGGCCTCGCCATGCCGGCCGCACACAGCGAGGTCCCGAAGGGCCATATCTACATAAGTGAAGACAAATACAGTATATTGCCCTGGATAAAAATACACAGTAAATTGGCATTCAGTGATTATACTAGACAAATACTAACAGTAGGCAAGCTGCCCTAATGAGAGATATTAGGGTAAAATTGTTATTACAAGGTAAATAAAAAGACATATATTTGCCCTGCATGTATCGAACCTGGGCTATCATTTTACTTTTATAATAAGCATATATCTAGAGTGAAAACATTCTGCTGATTTATAGTACTGGACCAGCCGTACAACAAAATAGAAAGAGATAGTGATACTCTTTACAATACCTATTAGTAAAAGGAGTACTATAGGCCTCAAATAATGTATATAATTGAATACTAAAAGAAAATAGAAGGTAACAAAGGTAACTTCCCAATAAAATTTGAGGTTGCTGCTATAAGGTGAAACTAAATAAAATACATCAGCCTCTGTCAAGCAAAATACATTAAGCCTGCGTTAGTATGATATAGAGAGTACATTTAATTCCATAGCTATACAAAATAAAGCTCTTTGTATCTCCATAAATTGAACCCTGCTAACTGGACACGGGCCCTATACCCAGCAGCAGGAGATTACTTGCTCTATTTCTAGCAGATGTTCCACAATGCATTATACTGCACTGACTAATGAGCAATAGGTAATGTGCAGCACATCAGAGAGGAGAAAAAAAAGATATGGTCTGGTGTGCATGTGATATAGTTTACCAATCTCTATAGAAACATATGAGGCCACTTTTATATATAGTTTGAACTCTTTGCTTATATATAATTAAACATATTAATAAAGCCAGGAACTGTTAATAGAAAAACATCATACTACACTGCAATGAAGACCCTTGTAGCCAGTAGAAATCTAACATAGAAGTAAATAAAAGAAAAATAGTCTGAAATACCTGTAGAATGTGGTTATGGGTAGTCAAACTAGAGTTACAGGGCAAGGAATCCAACAGGACATAAGGATAGCGATATAATGAATTGGGTTGTAAGATCGCATGAGTTTACTATGAAAATCTAACTGAAACTAAGCTTTGACTCCCCTCTAGTGGTGATAAATTGTAAGTACAGCTACTATCAAGATATTTTGTTTTAAATCCTTATTCTACTGTACGATGTATATATACAAGTGTCTAAGATAACAAATGACTTGGGAATATATTAAACAGTGTATGTTTTACTCCAAATCCTAAAATCTCTCTAGTACCCCCAGTACTCGGTGTTACATGCAAATAACGATAAGTGGGAATATCATCCTTTAAGAAAAAGTATTCATTTACATCTCAATTCTGTAATGTGGAAGAGATCTATCTATTGTATACAAAATATTGGAGACATTATAAGATAGTGAGTGCTAAGCCCTGTGAGTAAGATGAAAACAGTTCAAACAACAGCCACAAGATTGTAACAGCAAGCAGTTATAAACGTATTGTCAAAATGATAGAACAGAACCCATTATAATGGTGAGATAATACAATAGATAATGAATGAGACACATAGTAATATATATTTGTGTCTATATAGCATGTAACTGGGGATGATTAATCCAGCTAATGCAGTGGTAAATCAAGGAATCCAGTACAAGACTGTCATAAAGTTTCTGTATTTTGTCCCACTGAGGAGAAACCTTCTAAGTATGACTGTCATCTACAGAAACCACGCACATTAGAAAGCTGACTGCAATCCCTTAGTGTTCCACAAAAATGAACCCCCAGGGTCCCATTTGAGCATCTGTGTGATGATGTGAAGCACTGCATAGGGTAGCAAAAGAGTCCCTTTAACAACCAAAACTGCATACGACCTTTTCTCACTTTGCCACGGCATCCACTTCACATACAAGGTTAGTCCTCTCTGGGTCTTACAGAAGCTGATTCGTTTTAGGGTAGGAGCTAGTTGGGGTGCTTCTATGACACTTTCTACATACCGCTTACAGGAAGCCCTGCTCTCAGTAGTTCCTGTAATCGGAAGTTCCTTGCCCCCCAGCACTGTACACATCATGCAGACACAGTCCAAATCCCCCTCTTCCCTGTCAGACTGTAGATCATAGTGAGCAGTAGCATCTTCATCGCAGGCATAAGCATACTGTGGACCTCCTATTACATGTAGTTCCAATTCATGCTGTTTACACAGAGTATCACCCTCATAGAGATCTGCCACGTGGCTGGAAGCATCCCTCTCCAGGGGCGCCGCTTTAATAGCTATGCCTGCACACAGTTTACCAGTCTCCTCTGCTGAAGAAGTAATCCCATAGGCTTCGGATAGCGAGAAGTTCAATCTCAAGAAGTGTGCCTGCAATATCTGGGCAAGCTCCTCTTTCCACATAGCCTGCAACATGGCGATTCCCTTCATATGAAATATGTATGCATCTACTGATGGTCCGGATCAGTTGTAAGCCTTGTATTATCGCCGTTCTTGCAGGCAGGGGATGGGATGAATCTCATGTCAAATGTATAGGAGTATCGCAGTCAATATCCACGTTGAGTGTGCTGATCAGTAATGGCGTTATATAGCCATGTGCTGCGATTTGTTGCAATATAAGTACTTAGTTCGGCATAGATCTTGAGACTCGGCAGTCGCTCTCTAGCATGAACAGGTCCACAGCAGATAGTATCCACTCCACCACATATATTAGTTATGATATTCAACCACTAATAAAGCATTTTTCAACATTATAATGCAGAGCTTCCATAATATGCGACCATCTCAGTTGCCTGTTGGCCGACTTTTTAACATTGAAATTTTAACTATGAATTTACTGAGATTATAAATGGTCTGGGCTTCTTGATAACACAACACAACTAGTAACTGTCTTTACCTTTGTTAAAGTCAATTCAACGTTTATCTATTATGTGCCCTGGGTTGTAAACATCCCCATTGGGTCTGTTGCCTTTTCTATGGCTTAGTCTCAGAAAATACAAAATAGAACCATCTCACCCTCTGTTGCAATGTCCTGGTATTCATCCTGGTTCACTATTTGTTGTTGACACCGGTTTTGATCTTTTATCTTTCCTCTTTTTCGTGACGACTGTCGACCAGGCCGGTTTTTTAGTTACTGGCTTGAAGAAGGATGATGCAGCTGTCGGTAGACTTGAACTGTCCCCGGATGAAGGTGGTGTGCTAAAGGAGACGTTCAATAGTTGAGATAGGGCTTCTAGGTCTTTCAAAGATCTATATGTCACTGATCTCAAAGATATCAACACTAAAGAATTATAACAGATCTGTATTTAATAAAATACATATATGAAACAACAACACATATAAAAAAGGGACGTCTCCCCAAGGTAAAAGTTAATTATATAATATAAATCGTGTACTGCTAATGTTTAAATTCTTAAACAAAATATACTAAAATCAAGGATAAACACTTAATCAATAAAGCATCCACAGGTTAGACGTTTTAAGAGATCTGCCTAAAAAAAAACTCTAATAATAAAACACTCTGTATATAAAATATTTGACAGCATATGTTACTATATACGACAGAGATTAAAAACCAGGTCTCTATTCGTTAAAAATGCATTGATATTGTTGAGATTGTGAAGATAAAAGTTAGTCTTATAAATGATATGCCTTCCGTTAAATGTAGATTTTTAGCCACCAAACTGCCAATCAGAAAGGGTTGTTATATACTTTTTTCCTTTTCCTTTTCAAAGGACTTGCTTTCCAAAAGATCTTACTATATCAAATGATGTTACTTAGCAAACTCTTAGGCATGCAGATTACGTTACCAAAAACCTTCTTAGCGGGGTGAAGTATTCTCCCTCGCTCGGTGTTCTCCTCGAGCGGGTCCGACTGAAGGTTTGCGGTGTCTGACGTCACCAAAAAAGGTTCCGGTAAGGCAAAAAGGCCGGTTCCTACGCTTGCTTCCGACTACTGTGACCAAGGTCCTCGCAGATGAGCCCTGCACTTAGTGATATGCATGCAGGGATAGGGATAGGTGGGCAATATGATGGGTATCCAAAACCTCTTCCAGCCACAGGTCCCCAAAGATGTTATATTTATAAACAAGCACAAAAGAGTTCCAATATATTAATAACCCGGGTTATATATTAGAAATCCAAATAAGTGTAGATAGCTTGATACAATGAATGCCAAAGTTTACACTGCCAACACAACGACGCATTTCGCCCTCCTATGGGCTTTATCAAGATAGTGGTGGCAAGAGTGAGTGTCCTTATTTAAAGGGATATCTTTCAATCTGATTGGTGGTGGTTTTAATTGGCAAATTCTCTTAAGGTGGTAATAAACTTTATTGACAGCTTGTTTTAAGTTGGTACTCAAATCTTCCAATATCCTTAAACGGAGGTATCTAGATGTAAACATTGTCCAAGAAGAAATGTCATTTATATAAGAAAAAAATAATAATAATAAAAGGAGGATTACATTTTTCCAATATTTTATATATTTTTAAAACTAGTGTTTCTGGAACTACATAACAAAAGTGGTTGTGGTACATTTTGTACAGAATGTACATTATACTAACCCATTAGTGACTTGGGTTGTTAGTACCTAACAAATTAGGTACTATAAAATATATTATTAGAGAACATCTTTTGTGTATAGAGAAAGAAAAAGAAGACACACACTTATATAAGCACTTTAAGGAAGTTCACCGGGGTAATACTAGGGATTTAAAATATTGAGGTATTCACAAAATTAAAAATCATTGGAGAGGTGGCAATATTGAAGAAACCCTCCTTATAAAGGAAGCAGAGTACATCTATAAATATGACACCTTATATCCAAAAGGGCTAAATTCGGAATTGGACCTCTCCCCTTTTTTATTTGAATAACTTGTCAGTGTTTTAATTATATTGTAAGACTAAATTATTTTATAAAATATATTAATCATCTTTTCACTATGCACTTTATCTTCAGCACTATATTTTATAGTACCTAATTTGTTAGCACCTGTTTTGTATTATTATATGTGTTTAGGGTATACACCACTATTTTTATATTTTAATTATGAGGATAATTATAACCCAAGTCACTAATGGGTTAGTATAATGTACATTCTGTACAAAATGTACCACAACCACTTTTGTTATGTAGTTCCAGAAACAGTAGTTTTAAAAATATATAAAATATTGGAAATATTTTATTCATCTTTTGGATTTTTTTCTTATATAAATGACATTTCTTCTTGGACAATGAGAATGTTTACATCTAGATACCTCCGTTTAAGGATATTGGAAGATTTGAGTACCACCTTAAAACAAGCTGTCAATAAAGTTGATTACCACCTTAAGAGAATTTGCCAATTAAAACCACCACCAATCAGATTGAAAGATATCCCTTTAAATAAGGACACTCACTCTTGCCACCACTATCTTGATAAAGCCCATAGGAGGGTGAAACGCGTCGTGTTGGCAGTGTAAACTTTGGCATTCATTGTATCAAGCTATCGCCACTTATTTGGATTTCTAATATATAACCCTTTTTATTAATATATTGGAACTCTTTTGTGCTTGTTTATAAATATAACATCTTTGGGGACATGTGGCTGGAAGAGGTTTTGGATACCCATCACATTGCCCACCTATCCCTATCCCTGCGTGCATAGCACTAAGTGCAGGGCTCATCTGCGAGGACCTTGGTCACAGTGGTCGGAAGCAAGCGTAGGAACCGGCCTTTTTCCCTTACCGGAACCTTTTTTGGTGACGTCAGACACCGCAAACCTTCAGTCGGACCCGCTCGAGGAGAACACAGAGCGAGGGAGAATACTTCACCCCACTAAGAAGGTTTTTGGTAACGTAATCTGCATGCCTAAGAGTTTGCTAAGTAACATCATTTGATATAGTAAGATCTTTTGGAAAGCAAGTCCTTTGAAAAGGAAAAAAGTATATAACAACCCTTTCTGATTGGCAACTTGGTGGCTAAAAATCTCCATTTAACGGAAGGCATATCATTTATAAGACTAACTTTTATCTTCACAATCTCAACAATATCAATGCATTTTTAACGAAGAGAGACCTGGTTTTTAATCTCTGTCGTATATAGTAACATATGCTATCAAATATTTTATATACAGAGTGTTTTATTATTAGAGTTTTTAGGGAGATCTCTTAAAACGTCTAACCTGTGGATGCTTTATTGATTAAGTGTTTATCCTTGATTTTAGTATATTTTGTTTAAGAATTTAAACATTAAAGGGCCACTAAACCCAAAATCTTTCTTTCATGATTCAGATAGAGAATAGAAATTTAAACAACATTACAATTTACTTCCATTATTTATTTTGCTTTATTTTTTAAATATCCTTAGTTGAAGAAAAAGCAATGCACATGGTGAGCCAATCACACAATGCTTCTATGTGCAGCAACCAATCAGCAGCTAGTGAGCATATCTAGATATGCTTTTCATCAAAGAATATCAAGAGAATAAAACAAATTAGATAATATAAGTAAATTTGAAAGATGTTTAAAATTGCATTCTCTTTCTAAATCATAAAATAAAAAATGTGGGTGGTATGTCCCTTTAACAGTACACGATTTATATTATATAATTAACTTTTACCTTGGGGAGACGTCCCTTTTTTATATGTGTTGTTGTTTCATATATGTATTTTATTAAATACAGATCTGTTATAATTCTTTAGTGTTGATATCTTTGGCTTTTAGCGCCTCCCTTATAACCCTTTCTTCTTTTTATCCTAGTTTTAGACAATTGTAGGGATATTGTCCATTAAGGGGGTGTTTGATATCTTTTTGTCCTAGCGCACCTTAATATATTTTTATTTCTTAATGTCACCGATCTCCCTTCGTGCTGAACATGTAGGCAAAATGGAAAGCCCCATTTGTATCTCACATTCTTCTCCTGTAGGACTTTCGTTATGAAGCGGACTTCCTTTCTTTTCTGCACAGTTGTTGGGCTGAGGTCTAGGAATATTTGTAAATGGTGGTCTAAATATGATATCTGACTCAGCTGTCTCGCCTGTAGCCATATCTTTTCCTTATCTGTGAAGCGTAAGAACCATAGTATAATATCTCTTGGGGGAGCATCCGGCGGTGGTGGGGGCCGCATGGCTCTGTGCACTCTGTCCAATTCCCTATCAGGTGCTTGCTGGTTGTTCTGCAGATGTTTGAACAACCCTTGTAGATATTCAGGTATTTCTGCTGGTGATATGGTTTCAGGCACTCCTCTTACCCTCAGATTATTCCTGCGGCCCCTGTTATCAAGGTCTTCTAGCTTATCATCCATAACTTCCATATAAGTGTCTTGCTCCATGTCGTGAGTTGATAATGAGCCCACTATTTTTTCTGTGTTGTCTTGGGAATCTTCTATGGACTCTATCCTATTACCTATATATTTTATATCTTGCTTCATGGTAGATAGTTTAGTTTGTATTAGTAATTTCAAACCATCAAATTCTGCCTTGGTGGGCAAGTTAGAGATATCCATCTTTAGCTGGTCTGCATATTCCTTAGAGATTACCACAGATGAAGGTTTGGACTGTGTCTCCATAACAGTAGTGTCTATCTCCCTGTGAGAACTTTCTTGGGGTTGAAAGAAGTTACTTACTGATACTAGAGATTGTGTTTGGCTTCTTAGTATTTTGTTCTGTTTGTTTTTGTTCTGTTTGTTAAGTCTCTTTGAGGTCATCCCTGGAAGAGGGATTTTGAATATTAGCAGTTGATTATTAGCTTGTAGTTTCTCCCAATCTTTTTTTCCACTAAAAGCAGGGAGCTGCACTAAGAGCTCTATGTATATTGGGACTGGTGATGGCCATGTGGGCCGTCTTATTAACTGCAATGCTTCATTTCTATACAAAATTTTTAGTTTAAATTATATAGCTGTTCATATTTCATATCTCTTATGTGAGGATGACCCCTTGAGCTCCCTTGGAAGCAATCCGGTCAGAACGGCTGGCTTCTGTGGTATTTGCGTTCCTGCTCCCCTCCGTTTTACAGGCTGTCAGGGCTTGGGCCTATACTGCAGTGTCATTCCAGCCTCCTTACCCCTTTGTGCTCCGCTCCCTTCCTGTTTTTTCAGTCGTTTTTTTGGAGTCCCCGCTGTTCTTGCAGGTATGCGTTGGTGTTAGGACAATGAATGTCCCCTTATTTCTGTATCTGACGTCTATTTTTGGCTGAGAATTGTCAAGCCTGCTCAGAGCCTCAGACTTTTGCGCCCATTTCCAGCTTGGCCTCGCTCCGCCCCCCCATAAACCATGTTTTTAAAATAAAACAATGGATCAAATGCAATTCCACAGGGGTGATTTGACTTTTATCCTGTTCATGTCCGCTATTTTACGTCGGAAAAATGACTAGAGAGTTAAAAGATAGAGTGAGAGAACATAGGTATGACATTATACATGTAAATATAGATAGCCCCATAGGGAGACATTGTGCAGAGAAACACGGATCAAATTCTGATGAGTTAACAGTTGGCATTGAACAGGTTAAGCCCAGGAAGAGGGGAGGTAACATTGACAACATCCTGCTTCAGAAAGAGTCCAAATGGATGTATGTTTTAAACACTTTGCCACCAAAGGGTTTATATGAGAGCTGGAATGTGCAAGTTTTTTGTAACTTTTATCTTTGTAACCTTCTCCCAAGAATGTGGGGCATTTTGCTGTGGTGCCAAAAACTAGTTATATATAAACATGTATTTCTCCCATTGGCAACAGTGTAGCGATACATAAACTCTGGCAAAATTTTGCTACAATGTGTTACAATGTTGCAGAATTATGTTTCATGATATTGCCTAATATCCTATTATGTGTATATTTTTTATATATTTTGTCTTAAGCAGGTTAAAGTATATTTAGAAGTATATAAGCATTATGTACTTTTGTAAACGTTTTTTCTCCTCACTGAATGTCATGGTATGCAGCAGAGTAAGTGAATTTTTAACTCCAACCTCCTAAGCAAGTTACAACTAAGGGCTATTTAAGCCAGGAGATGGAATCAGATTGCTATCTGACAAAGCCCCAAAGACGGCCCATTGAGGGGAGGGGCAAAACGCATCATCAATTTGTCAATCAATACTCACCTGTGAGCTGATTGTTTGAGGTGAACCAATCCCTCCATGCGATGTATGTACGTTAGGCGAGTGGGAACAAGTGCTCGCAAGGGGACGCAGGAGATGAGCTAAATCGCTGCTGTGATGGATCACACTTGTCAAAAGTAAAGGCACACTACCAGTGGTAATTACACAGACTGGACATAGCTTCCTAGGAAAGACCGCAAGGAAGGAGGTTTCCAGGGTAATTTTGCCCCAATGCCGGAAAAGTTGTAATTTGATGCTTACTCTGTGCTGCAAAGGAACTGTCTGTTTATATCTTTGTGAATAGATCTGGAGCGTCCGACTGCACTAAGTGCTCCTTATACCTACTAACATTTAAATTAATGCATATGTCTACATTTGGGACATTTCAAAGGAGCGTGCTACGGCATTTACGTGCTCCAAGTATACAATATCATACACTTTTTGTTTAATTCAATATGTAGACATTGCAAGTGTATCCCTCGTTTATGTATCAGCTACACAGTTGTACTCTGTAAAAGAGACATTCCACTGAGCATATATTAAGCAGTAAAATAAAGTATGTTGTTTTTGGTGCAGGCTGTGTCACACTTTGGCGTTTAATATTTTCATTATCCCTATCTTTTTACGGTGCATATTTATATGTAGAATTTTTGTTTGTTTGTTGCATAAATAGAACACATTTCTCTATGTGAAAAACATTGGAATGTGAAATATTAATATTTCATGAGGCGTTAGCACACTTAAGAAAACGCAATCAGTTTTGCACACAAGTTTTTAGGGTTTTTTTTTTCACTTTTCGCTCTCCATTGAATGCTATGAGGGAAAAACGTTAATGCGAACACAATATTCTAAGTTTGGGTTTTTGTGCACATCGGGATCGGGTTAGTGCACCAGCGAAAACATTTTACTTTCAACTTGTAATACGATCGATACCTGACGCGTGCAAAAAAACTTACTTCTAGTGGAGTAAGCACTCAAGCGGGATCGCAAAATACTGCTCCACTTGTAATCTAACCCAGTTCTTGTCTGTATTCCTGAAACAATGGATCAGTTTGACAGACTTTAGATCAGTATCTTATTTGCGAAGAGTGTACAAAAAATAATCACTATCCAGCACTATAACTGTTTAGCATTTATTTTCGCTATCATTGTAAGTCTGTACTTTTTTTAATGAAGATATTGCAAGGGATCTACACATTTTCAATGAGGCCATAACTATTATGTGTGATATATATATATAGGTACAGTATATATCAGAGTGTCAAAGTGACCAAGATACCCTTAGTAACAGTCACTGAGTATACAGAGCAAACACATTTCTTTATTTAATCAACAGGTCATTTGCAAGTAGCTTTTCTGCTAAACAAATAAAAAACAACTCCAACCTTGACAAATTAAACAATGAGGAAGCCTGGCTAATTCTCTGTGCAGTGAATCATACATGAAGTGATTCCAGCTTTTCGGCCTACTATAGGCCCTTAGTCATGTCTACTTAATTATACAGTTATGGTACCTTGTAACTTTTTCCTATGGACCCTGTAATAAGAAAATAATGGTCTGTTTAAATTTTGGGTGCTAGAATCAGTTCATGTATGATTAATTGGTGAAGACTTGGTAGGCTGGGATTCCGTGCCCCAGTATGTATGGGTATGTACGTGTGTGTATATATATATATATATGTATATATATATATATATATATATATATATATATATAGAGAGAGAGAGAGAGAGAGAGAGAGAGAGAGAGAGAGTCCAAAAAGGTGTTGCACTCCTAATATCAAAATGAGCAACTACCGGGGTGCAAATGTCAAAAAATTACAGAGTACAGAAAAGGCAGCACAGTACATAAGGATAGCGCAACCACAGAGCTCTGATTAATATATATGTGTACATAAGTATTTATATGTGTACAGGGAGTGCAGAATTATTAGGCAAATTAGTATTTTGACCACATCATCCTCTTTATGCATGTTGTCTTACTCCAAGCTGTATAGGCTCGAAAGCCTACTACCAATTAAGCATATTAGGTGATGTGCATCTCTGTAATGAGAAGGGGTGTGGTCTAATGACATCAACACCCTATATCAGGTGTGCATAATTATTAGGCAACTCCCTTTCCTTTGGCAAAATGGGTCAAAAGAAGGACTTGACAGGCTCAGAAAAGTCAAAAATAGTGCGATATCTTGCAGAGGGATGCAGCGCTCTTAAAATTGCAAAGCTTCTGAAGCGTGATCATCAGACAATCAAGCGTTTCATTCAAAATAGTCAACAGGGTCGCAAGAAGTGTGTGGAAAAACCGAGGCGCAAAATAACTGCACATGAACTGAGAAAAGTCAAGCGTGCAGCTGCCAAGATGCCACTTGCCACCAGTTTGGCCATATTTCAGAGCTGCAACATCACTGGAGTGCCCAAAAGCACAAGGTGTGCAATACTCAGAGACATGGCCAAGGTAAGAAAGGCTGAAAGACGACCACCACTGAACAAGACACACAAGCTGAAACCTCAAGACTGGGCCAAGAAATATCTCAAGACTGATTTTTCTAAGGTTTTATGGACTGATGAAATGAGAGTGAGTCTTGATGGGCCAGATAGATGGGCCCGTGGCTGGATTGGTAAAGGGCAGAGAGCTCCAGTCCGACTCAGACGCCAGCAAGGTGGAGGTGGAGTACTGGTTTGGGCTGGTATCATCAAAGATGAGCTTGTGGGGCCTTTTCGGGTTGAGGATGGAGTCAAGCTCAACTCCCAGTCCTACTGACAGTTTCTGGAAGACACCTTCTTCAAGCAGTGGTACACGAAGAAGTCTGCATCCTTCAAGAAAAACATGATTTTCATGCAGGACAATGCTCCATCACACGCGTCCAAGTACTCCACAGCGTGGCTGGCAAGAAAGGGTATAAAAGAAGAAAATCTAATGACATGGCCTAATTGTTCACCTGATCTGAAACCCATTGAGAACCTGTGGTCCATCATCAAATGTGAGATTTACAAGGAGGGAAAACAGTACACCTCTCTGAACAGTGTCTGGGAGGATGTGGTTGCTGCTGCACGCAATGTTGATGGTGAACAGATCAAAACACTGACAGAATCCATGGATGGCAGGCTTTTGAGTGTCCTTGCAAAGAAAGGTGGCTATATTGGTCACTGATTTGTTTTTGTTTTGTTTTTGAATGTCAGAAATGTATATTTGTGAATGTTGAGATGTTATATTGGTTTCACTGGTAAAAATAAATAATTGAAATGGGTATATATTTGTTTTTGTTAAGTTACCTAATAATTATGCACAGTAATAGTCACCTGCACACACAGATATCCCCCTAAAATAGCTATAACTAAAAACAAACTAAAAACTACTTCCAAAACTATTCAGCTTTGATATTAATGAGTTTTTTGGGTTCATTGAGAACATGGTTGTTGTTCAATAATTAAATAAATCCTCAAAAATACAACTTGCCTAATAATTCTGCACTCCCTGTATATATGTATTTATACAATATAAACAGTAGGAAGGAAACAGTCAGGTGGTCCACACTGAGTGAATCGCACTATGAGCAAAGATATTGCACTTGGCGACTGTACCCTAATTCCCCAACAGTTCAAATAGACAAAGTCACTTGGCGTACACCCCTGTGAATACGGGTGAGGTTCAGCACAAACACAAATGTACAAGTCGTAGGAGGCAATGGGAACACTGGCCGTCAGTAGCTAGACGCCAGACTCACCTAAATCCGGTGGTTCCACAGCTCACTGTAAACGATCATCTGTCGGCAGGTTTGGTGCTGGACGGTTAGTGACACAGCCGCTGTACGGCGTGTTGCTGGTTCCAAATCTGTGCGTGTAGGCGAGAACAACGTCTCGGTCGGCATCCACCTCTGTAGCGCCTTAGGTTTGTTACGTCAGAGGGATCCAGGAAATCCAGGTGATCCAAGGTGCAGCAGCGGTAGCGTAGGGAATAGGGCAGTCGCGAAGTGGGACGAGTGGTGCTCTAGTCGGCAGCAAACCAGAAGTCTGGAAATAAGTACGGCAAAAAAGGAGTAGTACTGGATGCTCCGATAAAATTAGCAAAATTTATTATTCATCATTAAAAACGATACATGGAGAGACATGAAGACACAAGAGCAGGCGCAGCACTGGGCTTACGCGTTTCGGCTATAGAGCCTTAGTCATAGCATACAGGTGCTGGGCCTGACAGGTGCATTTAACACCTTAGGTTGATTCTTATTGGTTAAAAAGAAAATTTAAAAGAAAAACAACCCGCCCGCTTTCGGAAGTGTCATATGTGTTACATATAAAGAAGCAAATGCCTAAACAGAGAAATACACATTAAATTACAAAAGAGAAACATAATAACCAAAAAACCAAAAAACGCAAGTGTAAACAAATGGTATTAAATTTGAGAGAGTCAAATAGAGCTGGACATTGATCCATCAAGGCTAGCAGTTAGACAAAGGGAGAACAATTGTATCCTCAGGTGCCGATGCTAGTAATTTGAATATAATAAATGACACAATAAGCGTATCCAAAGCTATGTGATAAAATTACTTGAAACATAATTAATAAATTGTCTTGAAAGAAAAAATGCAGTTATTTTACATATAATAATGACCACCGTAGAGTGTGTGTACACAATAAGTCCTATGTAAACAGTAATTATTAGGTTATAAGTGTAAGACTGAATGAAAAAGGGAAAAATTGTAATAACAATAAAAATAATAAAAATAGGGAACACGTTTATATTGCGTATAGAAAATGATCTACAAGTACATAATAGATAGATAAAGAGATTCCAAGGGACTGGTTACCAAATAAACTATCTGTGGGACTACGTCTCACTGTTGAGTGGATATATATGTAGGTGATAAGGCGCCCTGTGTTATGGGAAAAATATATACAGGTCAAGAGGTTAGATTCAGGAGAGATAACAAAAGACTGGTGGTTATTCCCAGTAATTTATTAAATCATACCTGGAGTTAAGTCCTTTAGGTATTCTGGTGTCTAATTTGAACATCCAGAATGCCTCTCTTTTGGCAAGTAGTTGACTAATATTGCCACCTCTGCTAGGCAGGACTACTTTTTCGATGATACACCACCTGAATGAACTAAGATCATTGTCATGTTTGCCATTGAAATGGAGTACCAATGGCGTGGTTGCTTTACCTATATTAAAGGATGATAGGTGTTCTCTGAGTCTTGAGTTCATATCTCTAGAGGTGAGTCCTACATATTGCAGATGGCATTGGGTGCAAGAAATAAGATATATAACATTGCTGGCTGTACAGTTGAGGCAAGACTTAATGTCAAAAGTTTGACCAGTAGTGTAGGACGTAAAATCCTTAGTCACCTGAACAAAGTCACAGGGTTTACAACGTCTACTGCCACACTTGTACATCCCGCAGTGCCTTAACCACGAGCTTTGGTTGGTCTCAGTCTTTTTAAGTTCAGTGGGTGCTAAAATGCCTCCTAGTGTACTACTTTTCCTATAGGAGCATCTCAGACCTTGATCTACTGTAGTCATCAATTTGTCATCGGCAGCCAGTAGAGCAAAGTGTTTTTTTACTATATTGCATATTTTATTGTACTGGGCACTGAATTGCGTGACAAAGTACACGCCTTGGGAGGACTTGGAGGGGATGCTGATTTGTTTGTCTTGTAATAGAATCTTTCTGTCAGTATGTTCAAGGGACTTTTTGGCCCTTGTAACATCATATAAAGGATAGCCTCTCTCACGCAGTCTTTCTGACAGCATGTCTGCTTCCTTATTGTAAGTAGATGTATCTGAGCAGTTTCTCTTTAATCTAGTGAATTGTCCTTTTGCGACAGCGAATCTCATTTGTTTAGGATGGCTGCTGTTGCCATGCAACAAGGTGTTCCCTGAGATGGGCTTACGATAGACACTCATGGAGACGCCGCTGTCGTGTGTGCCTGTCAGGGTTAGATCTAAATAGTTAATACATGTGCTGTGTGACTCAAAGGTAAACTTTAAATTTAAATCATTAGAATTTAAAAATTCTAAAAAGGATGGCACATCTGTCTGTTTACCTGACCATACCAGGAGGAGGTCATCAATGTATCTCCTATAAAATTTGATGTCATTTCTGTAAGGATTGTCATCTCCAAAGATGCGGCACAGCTCCCACCAACCTAAATATAGGTTGGCGTACGAGGGAGCAAACTTGGCTCCCATGGCTGTGCCGCATCTCTGGAGATAGAAATCCCCATCAAATTTAAAAAAATTATGAGTCAAGAGAAACTCAATTACTGTGATGACATAGGTCTGGAACTCAGAAGAATAGTTACTGTGGCTCTGAAGGAAATAAGAAATTGCTTGCAGGCCCTTCCTGTGGGGTATGGAAGAGTATAGGGCAACTGCATCTATAGTTAACCACATGTATTTCTCTTTCCATTCAAAAGACTCCAAAATATTAATTATATGCTTGGTGTCACGAACATATGACACCAAGGACAGGACCATGGGCTGTAAAATGGAATCCACCCACTGTGAGAGGTGCTCCAAAAGAGAGTCTATCCCACTCACAATGGGTCGGCCCTGGACATTGTCAATACTTTTGTGAACTTTCGGAAAATGGTGGAAACAGGGAGTTCTGGGATATTGTACATCTAGGTATTGGACGGTCTTGTCATCCAGAAATCCCTGTTCCCTACCATCATCCAAAATGTGTTTCAATTGTGACTTATACAAATTGGTGGGATCTCTGCGTAGTTTTTCATAATCGTTTGTGTTATGTAGTTGGCGTTTGGCCTCTGTAATGTAATCGTTCCTGTTCATTACAACTACTGCCCCGCCTTTATCGGCGGGGCGTATCACTATCTGATTGTTGCCCTTAAGTTGGGCTAATGCATCTTTCTGTTTGAGTGTAAGATTTTGTTTAACTTTTTTGGTTTCTTTTTGAAGCTTAATTAGATCTGTTTCGATCCTGTGCTGGTAAGTCTCCAATATTTGTCCTCTGGACATTATAGGGTAGAATTTGGATTTTTCTATGAGTGTGGTACCCATATTAATTGAACCCATGTCTGTGGATGACTCTATAGCTAGGGACTGTAGAGTGACTATGTCACACATTTCTGAGAAATCACTAATATTATTAGGAGTAGAGGTTATGGGTACAGGTTGTTCGTTTTGCACAGTGTTTGTACTACTGAAATGTTTTTTCAAGGTCAGGCTTCTAATTAGGCGATTTACATCAATGAGTGTTTGAAAAAGGTTAAAGTTGCTCGTGGGTGAGAAGCCTAAGCCTAGGGCTAAAACTGAAACCTGTTGTGATGTTAAATTAACAGATGACAGATTAATGACATTGGTATTCATTTGTATTTGCTCAATGGTTTGTTCCCCCTGCGTGGATATCTGCCCTGACCTACTTTGGTCTGCCCTCCACTGTGTGTTTGATCCAGGGCCTGTGGAAAAACCTGTTCTAGATCATTGGAGGTCAGGTTTGTATTGGTTATGGTCACGGTGGGGGGAGCAGTAGGCATGTGTAAAGTAGTGTGTTGACTAGTCGGATGTTCCTGTGAATGTGACTCCTTTTGTCTTACTATTTGTAAATTCTCTGGGACAGGAGTATATGTATACTTATTCTTTAATATGCCTGTAGGAAGGGATGGTACATTCTGAGCAATAGGAGTAGCAGTAGGCATAGGTTGGGCAGTAGTGGACACAGAGAGTTTGTTGCCTTCATCTGAGGAACATTCATTATCACTGCTTGAGAAAGAAACATTTCTCGAATTTGATCTGTGTCTTCTGCGTCCCCTGCTGCCCCTCCGTGTGCCTGAGGGGAATTGATTTCGTCTATATTCCCCTCTCTGTTTACGATTCCAAATGTATACAGAATTGCTCTGATAGTCAGAGCGATCTCTTAGAAATTTGGAGTGTTTGTTCTCCATTATTAAGCTCTTTCCTCTTGCTACCATGCCCCTGAGAATAGAATCAAATTTAGTAAATTGAGGATCAGAGATACGTTTGTCCATTTCTATTTGTAAATCTGTAATGTCTTTTTTAATAGTGTCCAATTGTTTAGATTTGTAACTCCTCAGCATGATCATTAGTCTGGAAGAGCATTCGGAAAGGACCTCATTCCATTCTGTAACAAACTCTTTGTCAGTTGCGTCCACGTCGAAGGAGGGAAATTTGTAAAGTCTCAGGCCTCTTGGTATCATGCCTTCTTGCATATATTTGTCGAAGGCCCACACGTCCCATTGTACCTTACACTCTTTTAGCAGTAAGGTTTCCATTAGTTCGAAAAGGGAACTGAGTGAAAGGACCTCTTTACTGTCAGAAAAGATATGTTCATAATCAGACATATCGTTACTCCTGGCCGTGGCAGGCATAAGTGAGAAAAAGTCTCTGTTGGCATGAGCTGGATTAGTTTTAGACAAACTGTCCTCCATGTTAAAAGGTAATAAGAAATAGAGCCCACAAACTGTCCCAATGTTGTGAGAGATCACCTACTGTATCCTAAAGGTACCTCCAGTAGTACCTAAGAGAGCACAATATAAACAGTAGGAAGGAAACAGTCAGGTGGTCCACACTGAGTGAATCGCACTATGAGCAAAGATATTGCACTTGGCGACTGTACCCTAATTCCCCATATCTTTTCTGACAGTAAAGAGGTCCTTTCACTCAGTTCCCTTTTCGAACTAATGGAAACCTTACTGCTAAAAGAGTGTAAGGTACAATGGGACGTGTGGGCCTTCGACAAATATATGCAAGAAGGCATGATACCAAGAGGCCTGAGACTTTACAAATTTCCCTCCTTCGACGTGGACGCAACTGACAAAGAGTTTGTTACAGAATGGAATGAGGTCCTTTCCGAATGCTCTTCCAGACTAATGATCATGCTGAGGAGTTACAAATCTAAACAATTGGACACTATTAAAAAAGACATTACAGATTTACAAATAGAAATGGACAAACGTATCTCTGATCCTCAATTTACTAAATTTGATTCTATTCTCAGGGGCATGGTAGCAAGAGGAAAGAGCTTAATAATGGAGAACAAACACTCCAAATTTCTAAGAGATCGCTCTGACTATCAGAGCAATTCTGTATACATTTGGAATCGTAAACAGAGAGGGGAATATAGACGAAATCAATTCCCCTCAGGCACACGGAGGGGCAGCAGGGGACGCAGAAGACACAGATCAAATTCGAGAAATGTTTCTTTCTCAAGCAGTGATAATGAATGTTCCTCAGATGAAGGCAACAAACTCTCTGTGTCCACTACTGCCCAACCTATGCCTACTGCTACTCCTATTGCTCAGAATGTACCATCCCTTCCTACAGGCATATTAAAGAATAAGTATACATATACTCCTGTCCCAGAGAATTTACAAATAGTAAGACAAAAGGAGTCACATTCACAGGAACATCCGACTAGTCAACACACTACTTTACACATGCCTACTGCTCCCCCCACCGTGACCATAACCAATACAAACCTGACCTCCAATGATCTAGAACAGGTTTTTCCACAGGCCCTGGATCAAACACACAGTGGAGGGCAGACCAAAGTAGGTCAGGGCAGATATCCACGCAGGGGGAACAAACCATTGAGCAAATACAAATGAATACCAATGTCATTAATCTGTCATCTGTTAATTTAACATCACAACAGGTTTCAGTTTTAGCCCTAGGCTTAGGCTTCTCACCCACGAGCAACTTTAACCTTTTTCAAACACTCATTGATGTAAATCGCCTAATTAGAAGCCTGACCTTGAAAAAACATTTCAGTAGTACAAACACTGTGCAAAACGAACAACCTGTACCCATAACCTCTACTCCTAATAATATTAGTGATTTCTCAGAAATGTGTGACATAGTCACTCTACAGTCCCTAGCTATAGAGTCATCCACAGACATGGGTTCAATTAATATGGGTACCACACTCATAGAAAAATCCAAATTCTACCCTATAATGTCCAGAGGACAAATATTGGAGACTTACCAGCACAGGATCGAAACAGATCTAATTAAGCTTCAAAAAGAAACCAAAAAAGTTAAACAAAATCTTACACTCAAACAGAAAGATGCATTAGCCCAACTTAAGGGCAACAATCAGATAGTGATACGCCCCGCCGATAAAGGCGGGGCAGTAGTTGTAATGAACAGGAACGATTACATTACAGAGGCCAAACGCCAACTACATAACACAAACGATTATGAAAAACTACGCAGAGATCCCACCAATTTGTATAAGTCACAATTGAAACACATTTTGGATGATGGTAGGGAACAGGGATTTCTGGATGACAAGACCGTCCAATACCTAGATGTACAATATCCCAGAACTCCCTGTTTCCACCATTTTCCGAAAGTTCACAAAAGTATTGACAATGTCCAGGGCCGACCCATTGTGAGTGGGATAGACTCTCTTTTGGAGCACCTCTCACAGTGGGTGGATTCCATTTTACAGCCCATGGTCCTGTCCTTGGTGTCATATGTTCGTGACACCAAGCATATAATTAATATTTTGGAGTCTTTTGAATGGAAAGAGAAATACATGTGGTTAACTATAGATGCAGTTGCCCTATACTCTTCCATACCCCACAGGAAGGGCCTGCAAGCAATTTCTTATTTCCTTCAGAGCCACAGTAACTATTCTTCTGAGTTCCAGACCTATGTCATCACAGTAATTGAGTTTCTCTTGACTCATAATTTTTTTAAATTTGATGGGGATTTCTATCTCCAGAGATGCGGCACAGCCATGGGAGCCAAGTTTGCTCCCTCGTACGCCAACCTATATTTAGGTTGGTGGGAGCTGTGCCGCATCTTTGGAGATGACAATCCTTACAGAAATGACATCAAATTTTATAGGAGATACATTGATGACCTCCTCCTGGTATGGTCAGGTAAACAGACAGATGTGCCATCCTTTTTAGAATTTTTAAATTCTAATGATTTAAATTTAAAGTTTACCTTTGAGTCACACAGCACATGTATTAACTATTTAGATCTAACCCTGACAGGCACACACGACAGCGGCGTCTCCATGAGTGTCTATCGTAAGCCCATCTCAGGGAACACCTTGTTGCATGGCAACAGCAGCCATCCTAAACAAATGAGATTCGCTGTCGCAAAAGGACAATTCACTAGATTAAAGAGAAACTGCTCAGATACATCTACTTACAATAAGGAAGCAGACATGCTGTCAGAAAGACTGCGTGAGAGAGGCTATCCTTTATATGATGTTACAAGGGCCAAAAAGTCCCTTGAACATACTGACAGAAAGATTCTATTACAAGACAAACAAATCAGCATCCCCTCCAAGTCCTCCCAAGGCGTGTACTTTGTCACGCAATTCAGTGCCCAGTACAATAAAATATGCAATATAGTAAAAAAACACTTTGCTCTACTGGCTGCCGATGACAAATTGATGACTACAGTAGATCAAGGTCTGAGATGCTCCTATAGGAAAAGTAGTACACTAGGAGGCATTTTAGCACCCACTGAACTTAAAAAGACTGAGACCAACCAAAGCTCGTGGTTAAGGCACTGCGGGATGTACAAGTGTGGCAGTAGACGTTGTAAACCCTGTGACTTTGTTCAGGTGACTAAGGATTTTACGTCCTACACTACTGGTCAAACTTTTGACATTAAGTCTTGCCTCAACTGTACAGCCAGCAATGTTATATATCTTATTTCTTGCACCCAATGCCATCTGCAATATGTAGGACTCACCTCTAGAGATATGAACTCAAGACTCAGAGAACACCTATCATCCTTTAATATAGGTAAAGCAACCACGCCATTGGTACTCCATTTCAATGGCAAACATGACAATGATCTTAGTTCATTCAGGTGGTGTATCATCGAAAAAGTAGTCCTGCCTAGCAGAGGTGGCAATATTAGTCAACTACTTGCCAAAAGAGAGGCATTCTGGATGTTCAAATTAGACACCAGAATACCTAAAGGACTTAACTCCAGGTATGATTTAATAAATTACTGGGAATAACCACCAGTCTTTTGTTATCTCTCCTGAATCTAACCTCTTGACCTGTATATATTTTTCCCATAACACAGGGCGCCTTATCACCTACATATATATCCACTCAACAGTGAGACGTAGTCCCACAGATAGTTTATTTGGTAACCAGTCCCTTGGAATCTCTTTATCTATCTATTATGTACTTGTAGATCATTTTCTATACGCAATATAAACGTGTTCCCTATTTTTATTATTTTTATTGTTATTACAATTTTTCCCTTTTTCATTCAGTCTTACACTTATAACCTAATAATTACTGTTTACATAGGACTTATTGTGTACACACACTCTACGGTGGTCATTATTATATGTAAAATAACTGCATTTTTTCTTTCAAGACAATTTATTAATTATGTTTCAAGTAATTTTATCACATAGCTTTGGATACGCTTATTGTGTCATTTATTATATTCAAATTACTAGCATCGGCACCTGAGGATACAATTGTTCTCCCTTTGTCTAACTGCTAGCCTTGATGGATCAATGTCCAGCTCTATTTGACTCTCTCAAATTTAATACCATTTGTTTACACTTGCGTTTTTTGGTTTTTTGGTTATTATGTTTCTCTTTTGTAATTTAATGTGTATTTCTCTGTTTAGGCATTTGCTTCTTTATATGTAACACATATGACACTTCCGAAAGCGGGCGGGTTGTTTTTCTTTTAAATTTTCTTTTTAACCAATAAGAATCAACCTAAGGTGTTAAATGCACCTGTCAGGCCCAGCACCTGTATGCTATGACTAAGGCTCTATAGCCGAAACGCGTAAGCCCAGTGCTGCGCCTGCTCTTGTGTCTTCATGTCTCTCCATGTATCGTTTTTAATGATGAATAATAAATTTTGCTAATTTTATCGGAGCATCCAGTACTACTCCTTTTTTGCCGTATATGTATTTATAGACATATATAACCATGTAAGCACAAATAAATATGTATAAATATATAGACATATATATATATATATATATATATATATATATATATATATATGTGCATTGGAGCACTTTGCAGTCAAGTAGATGAAAGCATGTTACAGCATATTTATGCAATGTTAATTTTTAATAAAGTGTTATACTGTGTAATTACTGTAAATATTTCACATTCCAATTTTCTTCACATAGCAGAATATTTTCTATGTATTTTTAAATAGATATTCCTATGTGCATCTGTATATATCTATACCTATATATAATTTTATATATATATATATATATTTATATATATAGGTATAAATATATATTTATGCAAAAAAACGTCATATATATATATATATATATATATATATATATATATATATATATATATATATATATATATATATATATATATATATATATTGGAATGTTAAATATTCAGATAATTATGCGATGGGGTTTGCGTGTGAGTAGGGTGTTTTTTCCCAACTTTTGTGCCCCATGGACTTCTATGGGGAAATACGTTAGCAAGGTTGCGATATTCTAACTTCGGCTTTTTGAAAATTGAAGATTTCTGGCAACCCTGCATCAACCAAGTCTATCAGCGCCATTTTTCCAACATATAAAAACATATTAACACACATCTAAAAACATATATATATATATATATATATATATATATATATATATATATATATATATATATATATATATATATATATATATATATATATATATATAAATACATACACCACCAGGAAAAAGATTACAACTCGCTGAAGGCTCAGATGATGGTTAGCATTTATTTTCATAGCAATAAAATATTTTTTTATTAAGGTCTGTAAATGTGTGTGACTTGCTTTATTGTGGTGATCTGGAACTTAACCCGCATTATAGAGAAACCAATCCCGTATTTTAGAGAGACCAAAGAAAAATATATATATATATATATATAGAGAGAGAGAGAGTACAAAAAAGGCAGCACTCACCGGTATTTAGAAAAATAAAAATTAACTTTTAATGTACCATTTAAAATACAAAGGGAGATTGCATGATGTTTCGGTGCTGTACTGGCATCTTTATCAAATGTTTCCCTAAGTAGAGACAGTCCCAAGTTCAGTCCATCCTCAGAGTATAATTCTTTTCCAACACCTGTTTTCTATCAGCCGCCCCAAACACATATGGATCTGTATCAACATGAAATGGCGTGTCGTATCTAGGTGATTGATTTCTGATATTGGGTGTCACTCGCTATATGTGGTGCATGAAGATGGAGCAAGTTCTCCTAGAGGCACATATAGTGCTTATGACCGTGCGGTGGACTCCCCATTCAGTACTTTGTGATATGTGTTGTCACAGAAATACCTTTGGATGCTGCCTTGTTATAGGGCTGAACACTGCTACATGTGGATCGATATTTGATTACAGCTTGTGATGAATTGTTAAAGCTTGATATGTCTATGCTTATGCTACGGAATCATCCGCCAATTGTGGAACATGATACTGCATAGATCTGCTTTACACGCAACAGTGTTGCAACAATTTTCATGTGTCGATATCCGTCTTTCATCTTTAAGCATACAAACGGACAGTTCATAACACATGCCCCCACTGACGTCACTACAACACTGCATCAGCTGATGTGCAGATTAGCCATGCGGTTTACTACACAAACAGAGGCGGTTACTAATACTGACAACAGGTGATCTCATGGGACGTGCTACACAACGGGACGTGCACGTAGGCAAGCTTTTCAGGTGTTTGACATTTGATCATTACACAGGGTATATAGGAGCTGTAGTCAGACAGGCTTTTATACATTTCATTGTGGGACAATACCCTGAGGATGGACTGAACTTGGGACTGTCTCTACTTTGGGAAACATTTGATAAAGATGCCAGTACAGCACCGAAACATCGTGCAATCTCCCTTTATATTTTAAATGGTACATTAAAAGTTAATTTTTATTTTTCTAAATACCGGTGAGTGCTGCCTTTTTTGTACTCTCTCTCTATATATATATTTTTTTTTTCTTTGGTCTCTCTAAAATACGGGATTGGTTTCTCTATAATGCGGGTTAAGTTCCAGATCACCACAATAAAGCAAGTCACACACATTTACAGACCTTAATAAAAAAATATTTTATTGCTATGAAAATAAATGCTAACCATCATCTGAGCCTTCAGAGAGTTGTAATCTTTTTCCTGGTGGTGTATGTATTTATATATATATATATATATATGTTTTTAGATGTGTGTTAATATGTTTTTATATGTTGGAAAAATGGCGCTGATAGACTTGGTTGATGCAGGGTTGCCAGAAATCTTCAATTTTCAAAAAGCCGAACTTAGAATATCGCAACCTTGCTAACGTATTTCCCCATAGAAGTCAATGGGGCAGAAAAGTTGGGAAAAAACACCCTACTCACACGCAAACCCCATCGCATAATTATCTGAATATTTAACATTCCAATGTATATATATATATATATATATATATATATATATGACGTTTTTTTGCATAAATATATATTTATACCTATATCTATATCTATATCTATATATATATATAAAATTACAGGGAGTGCAGAATTATTAGGCAAGTTGTATTTTGGAGGATTAATTTTATTATTGAACAACAACCATGTTCTCAATGAACCCAAAAACTCATTAATACCAAAGCTGAATAGTTTTGGAAGTAGTTTTTAGTTTGTTTTTAGTTATAGCTATTTTAGGGGGATATCTGTGTGTGCAGGTGACTATTACTGTGCATAATTATTAGGCAACTTAACAAAAAACAAATATATACCCATTTCAATTATTTATTTTTACCAGTGAAACCAATATAACATCTCAACATTCACAAATATACATTTCTGACATTCAAAAACAAAACAAAAACAAATCAGTGACCAATATAGCCACCTTTCTTTGCAAGGACACTCAAAAGCCTGCCATCCATGGATTCTGTCCGTGTTTTGATCTGTTCACCATCAACATTGCATGCAGCAGCAACCACAGCCTCCCAGACACTGTTCAGAGAGGTGTACTGTTTTCCCTCCTTGTAAATCTCACATTTGATGATGGACCACAGGTTCTCAATGGGGTTCAGATCAGGTGAACAAGGAGGCCATGTCATTAGATTTTCTTCTTTTATACCCTTTCTTGCCAGCCACGCTGTGGAGTACTTGGACGCGTGTGATGGAGCATTGTCCTGCATGAAAATCATGTTTTTCTTGAAGGATGCAGACTTCTTCGTGTACCACTGCTTGAAGAAGGTGTCTTCCAGAAACTGTCAGTAGGACTGGGAGTTGAGCTTGACTCCATCCTCAACCCGAAAAGGCCCCACAAGCTCATCTTTGATGATACCAGCCCAAACCAGTACTCCACCTCCACCTTGCTGGCGTCTGAGTCGGACTTGAGCTCTCTGCCCTTTACCAATCCAGCCACGGCCCATCCATCTGGCCCATCAAGACTCACTCTCATTTCATCAGTCCATAAAACCTTAGAAAAATTAGTCTTGAGATATTTCTTGGCCCAGTCTTGAGGTTTCAGCTTGCGTGTCTTGTTCAGTGGTGGTCGTCTTTCAGCCTTTCTTACCTTGGCCATGTCTCTGAGTATTGCACACCTTGTGCTTTTGGGCACTCCAGTGATGTTGCAGCTCTGAAATATGGCCAAACTGGTGGCAAGTGGCATCTTGGCAGCTGCACGCTTGACTTTTCTCAGTTCATGGGCAGTTATTTTCCGCCTTGGTTTTTCCACACGCTTCTTGCGACCCTGTTGACTATTTTGAATGAAACACTTGATTGTTCGATGATCACGCTTCAGAAGCTTTGCAATTTTAAGAGTGCTGCATCCCTCTGCAAGATATCTCACTATTTTTTACTTTTCTGAGCCTGTCAAGTCCTTCTTTTGACCCATTTTGCCAAAGGAAAGGAAGTTGCCTAATAATTATGCACACCTGATATAGGGTGTTGATGTCATTAGACCACACCCCTTCTCATTACAGAGATGCACATCACCTAATATGCTTAATTGGTAGTAGGCTTTCGAGCCTATACAGCTTGGAGTAAGACAACATGCATAAAGAGGATGATGTGGTCAAAATACTCATTTGCCTAATAATTCTGCACTCCCTGTATATATAGGTATAGATATATACAGATGCACATAGGAATATCTATTTAAAAATACATAGAAGATATTCTGCTATGTGCAGAAAATTGGAATGGGAAATATTTACAGTAATTACACAGTATAACACTTTATTAAAAATTAACATTGCATAAATATGCTGTAACATGCTTTCATCTACTTGACTGCAAAGTGCTCCAATGCACACACATATATATATATATATATATATATATATATATATATATATATATATATATATATATATATATATATATATATATATGTGTATATATATATATATATATATATATATATATATATATATATATATATATATATATGTCTATATATTTATACATATTTATTTGTGCTTACATGGTTATATATGTCTGTAAATACATATGTACACATATAAATACATATGTACACACATATATTAATCAGAGCTCTGTGGTTGCGCTATCCTTATGTACTAACTTCTATTGCACTCAAGCTATTGTTTACCTTCAACTTTCAACTTGTAATACGAGTGCTACATCCAACGCGCGCAAACAGCTGCGATAACTGTTAGTGCACCACTCATAATCGGGCCCTATATGTAGATATCATATGGATCTGGCTCTTCTGAAGATTTTGCTCTGTCGGAGGCCTTCATGCTGTCTTTAGATGCAGAGCAGGCCTTCGACAGAGTGGAATTGGACTTTTGACTGAGTTACTTAGGGTTTATGGTTTGGAGATAATTTTCCTAATTTTGTGGGTATTACATACTCTGTAATTCTGTAACAGATGTGGTGATTAACAATTTTATCTCTCAGCCTTTTAATTTATCGTAGAGCACCAGATAGGCATGTCCTATGTCTCCACTATCATTTGATCTTATATTGGAACCTTTAGCCATTATGCTTAGGGACGTAGATATGAGTATTATTCTAGGAGAAACTATACTTAAAGGCAGAGAATAAACCCCTTAACGACCAATGACGTATGGAGTACGTCTTGCAAAAAAATGCAGTTAACGACCAAGGACGTCTTTGAAAACGGTGGAAGCAATCCTGATTGCTTCCAGCCACTTTCATGTTATTGCAGTGATGCCTCGATATTATATATCTACGGGATCGCATGCAAGGGTGCGCACAGGTGCGCGCAATGCATGGAAGCGCACACGTGCACGGGAGCCTGTGTGCGCGCGGGCGGGTGGAAACACAGTGGACAATATGGCTCAGTAGTGAAGCGGGAGAGAGGACTGGGGAGGGTGGGAATTTTAAATTAAGGGATCTGGAATAGGGTGGGGGTAGGATGTTGAGGGGGGGCAGCTACACTACAGAAAATGTTCAATATTTTTTAAATAAAAAAATATATATTTTTTTTATTTCAAACTGGGTACTGGCAGATAGCTGCCAGTACCCAATATGGTGCACAGTAAGGCAGGGGGGGTTAGAGAACTGTTTGGGGGGGATCAGGGAGGTTGGGGGCTAAAAAAACAACAACAAAAAACTTTTATTTTAGTACTAGCAGACTTTCTGCCAGTACTTAAGATGGTGGGGACAATTGTGGGGTGGGAGAGGGAAGAGAGCTGTTTGGGAGGGATCAGGGGGTGTGATGTGTCAGGTGGGAGGCTGTTCTCTACACTAAAGCTAAAATTAACCCTGCAAGCTCCCTACAAGCTACCTAATTAACCCCTTCACTGCTAGACATAATACACGTATGATGCACAGTGACATTTAGCGGCCTTCTAATTACCAAAAAGCAATGCCAAAGTCATATATGTCGGCAATTTCTGAACAAAGGGGATCCAGAAAAGCATTTACAACCATTTGTGCCATAATTGCCCAAGCTGTTTGTAAATAATTTCAGTGAGAAACCTAAAGTTTGTGAAAAAATTTGTGAAAAAGTGAACAATTTTTTTTATTTGATCGCTTTTGGCGGTGAAATGGTGGCATGAAATATACCAAAATGGGCCTTGATCAATAGGGAAGAGAGCTGTTTGGGAGGGATCAGGGGGTGTGATGTGTCAGGTGGGAGGCTGTTCTCTACACTAAAGCTAAAATTAACCCTACAAGCTCCCTACAAGCTCCCTAATTAACCCCTTCAATGGTGGGCATAATACATGTGTGGTGCGCAGCGGCATTTAGCGGCCTTCTAATTACCAAAAAGCAATGCCAAAGCCATATATGTCTGCTATTTCTGAACAAAGGGGATCCACAAAAGCATTTACAACCATTTGTGCCATAATTGCACAAGCTGTTGCATTTACAACCATTTGTGCCATAATTGCACAAGCTATTTGTAAATAATTTCAGTGAGAAACCTAAAGTTTGTGAAAAAAATTGTGAAAAGTAAACAATTTTTTTTTTGTTTGATCGCATTTGGTGGTGAAATGGTGGCATGAAATATGCAAAAATGGGCCTAGATCAATAGTTTGGGTTGTCTTCTAAAAAAATAAATATACATATCAAAGGATATTCAGGGATTCCAGACAGATGTCAGTGTTACAACGTAATTATCGCTAATTCTGAAAAAAAGTGGTTTTGAAATAGCAAAGTGCTTCTTGTATTTATTTCCCTATAACTTGCAAAAAAAGCAAAGAACATGTTAACATTGGGTATTTCTAAACTCAGGAAAAAAAATTAGAAACTATTTAGCATGGTTGTTTTTTGGTGGTTGTAGATGTGTAACAGATTTTGGGGGTCAAAGTTAGAAAAAGTGTTTTTTTCAATTTTTTCCTCAGATTTTATAATTTTTTTTATAGTATATTATAAGATATGATGAAAATAATGGTATCTTAAGAAACTCCAGTTAATGGCGAGAAAAAAACGGTATATAATATGTGTGGGTACAGTAAATGAGTAAGAGGAAAATTACAGCTAAACACAAACACCGCAAAAATGTAAAAATAGCCTTGGTCCCAAACGGTCAGAAAATGGAAAAGTCCTGTCGTTCTTAAGGGGTTAACCCCTTAATGACCGCAGCACTTTTCCATTTTCTGTCCGTTTGGGACCAAGGCTATTTTTACATTTTTGCGGTGTTTGTGTTTAGCTGTAATTTTCCTCTTACTCATTTACTGTACCCACACATATTATATACCGTTTTTCTCGCCATTAAATTGACTTTCAAAAGATACCATAATTTTCATCATATCTTATAATTTACTATAAAAAACATTATAAAATATGAGGAAAAAATGGAAAAAAACACATTTTTTCTAACTTTGACCCCCAAAATCTGTTACACATCTACAACCACCAAAAAACACCCATGCTAAATAGTTTCTAAATTTTGTCCTGAGTTTAGAAATACCCAATGTTTACATGTTCTTTGCTTTTTTTGCAAGTTATAGGGCCATAAATACAAGTAGCACTTTGCTATTTCCAAACCACTTTTTTTCAAAATTAGCGCTAGTTACATTGGAACACTGATATCTGTCAGGAATACCTAAATATCCCTTGACATGTATATATTTTTTTTTAGAAGACATCCCAAAGTATTGATCTAGGCCCATTTTGGTATATTTCATGCCACCATTTCACCGCCAAATGCGATCAAATAAAATTTTTTTTTCACTTTTTCACAAATATTTTCACAAACTTTAGGTTTCTCACTGAAATTATTTACAAACAACTTATGCAATTATAGCATAAATGGTTGTAAATGCTTCTCTGGGATCCCCTTTGTTCAGAAATAGCAGACATATATGGCTTTGGCTTTGCTTTTTGGTAATTAGAAGGCTGCTAAATGCCCCTGCGCAAAATACGCGTATTATGCCCAGCAGTGAAGGGGTTAATTAGGGAGCATGTAGGGAGCTTCTAGGGTTAATTTTAGCTTTAGTGTAGTGTAGTAGACAACCCCAAGTATTGATATAGGCCCATTTTGGTATATTTCATGCCACCATTTCACCGCCAAATGCGATCAAATTAAAAAAAACGTTAATTTTTTCACAATTTTAGGTTTCTCACTGAAATTATTTACAAACAGCTTGTGCAATTATGGCACAAATGGTTGTAAATGCTTCTCTGGGATGCCCTTTGTTCAGAAATAGCAGACATATATGACTTTGGCGTTGCTTTTTGGTAATTAGAAAGTCGCTAAATGCTGCTGCGCATCACACGTGTATTATGGCTAGCAGTGAAGGGGTTAATTAGGTAGTGTGTAGGGAGCTTGCAGGGTTAATTTTAGCTTTAGTGTAGAGTTCAGCCTCCCACCTGACACATCCCACCCCCTGATCCCTCCCAAACAGCTCCCTTCCCTCCCCCACCCCACTATTGTCCCCGCCATCTTAAGTACTGGCAGAAAGTCTGCCAGTACTAAAATAAAAGATTTTTTTTTTTTTAAAAAGAAAAAAAAAAAAAGCATATTTACATATGCTGTGTTTAGGATCCCCCTTAGCCCCCAACCTCCCTGATCCCCCCCAAAACAGCTCTCTAAGCCTCCCCCTCTGCCTTATTGGGGGCCATCTTGGGTACTGGCAGCTGTCTGCCAGTACCCATTTTTCACAATCAAATATTTATTTAATTTTTATTTTTTGTTATTTCCCCCCACCCCCCCCCCCCCCCCGACCAACCCCCACCACCTAAATACCGAATAAGGTGTTTTTTTTTAAAATTACTTGTCCCACTTTTATTTTGGGACACATTTTTTTCTGTAGTGCAGCGGTCCCCACCCGGTCCCTGCCCCGGCGCGCCCCCTCGTGCACGTGCGCGCGCCCCCGCGCGCGCCCGTACTTGCACGCCCACGATCCCGCCCCCCTCCACATGACAAGGGCCATCGATGGCCGCCACCCACCTCCCACACCGGCTCCCACCCACCAACGATACCGGCCATCGATGTCCGGTGCAGAGAGGGCCACAGAGTGGCTCTCTCTGCATCGGATGGCCATCTAAGGTTATTGCAGGATGCCTCCATATCGAGGCATCACTGCAATAACCGGAAAGCAGCTGGAAGCGAGCAGGATCGCTTCCAGCTGCTTTCCACACCGAGGACGTGCAGGGTACGTCCTCAGGCGTTAACTGCCTTTTTTTTGAGGACGTACCCTGCACGTCCTCGGTCATTAAGGGGTTAAAGGGCCATGAAACTCAAATTTTTTTCTTTCATGATTTAGACAGAACATACAATTTTAAACAACATTCCAATTTACTTCTATTATTTAATTTGCTTCCTTCACTTGTTATCCTTTGCTGAAAGGTTGATCTAGGAAATCTCAGGAGCAGCAAAGCACCTATGTTCTAGCTGCTGATTGGTTGCTGTATATATATATATATATATATATATATATATATATATATATATATATATATATATATACCGATTGTCATTCGCCATGTGCTCAGTTGCAAACCAGTAGTGCATTGCTGCTCCTTCAAAAAATGATACCAAGAAAATGAAACAAATTTGATAATAGAATAAAACTGGAAAAAAATGTAAAGTCGTATGTTCTACCTAAATCATGAAAGAAAATGTTTAGGTTTCATGTCCCTTTTAATTTAAAATTTTTTATTAGCCTTACTTTAGAGGTGGGGGGGGGGGGGGCGCTACCTAACTTGAAATTATATAACTATGCCGCAATTCATTGGACTGGCTATCTGGTGCCTTCTCTCTCTCATGCAAAAAAATAGCAAATACTGTGCACCACATTCTCTCACCTTTATTCTTTATGAAACTAACAGAGAATTAGATAAAGCAAACATTTGCACACCTTGTATAAAGATATGTTATTGATCTGGAGACAAGTGAATAAATTGCTGGCTCTGGACTTTTACAGATATTTTCTATTAACGGGAAATATGCACTTTCCATCAGATATTATTTAAAAAATATTTAAAGAATGGGAACATAATTAAATAAGAAAAGTTTTAATATAATGGATTTAACATTAAAAAAAAACGTAATATATTTAAAAATTTCCAGAGGAAATATAATATTCGGAAATAACATAAATTTTATTTTATGCAATTGAAGAACTATACTGCTAGGATCTTGAGACGTGACCCAAGTATATGGTTGGATCATCCTTTGCCGGAGTAATTAGATACATAAGCAGGATGTGAAAAGGTGGTCTGTCACGGATACCAGACAGCTAAGGCTACCCCCAACCCCCCCTACAACCTCACCCCTGTTGTTTCTCAGTGGTTTTGGGCTCCTCAGAGCAACCACAATCTCTGGAAGCTTTTGTTTGCTTGTTTTGTGGAGAGCTGGTGTATGACCAGGAAAACCCTCCTAAGCTGGCCGGGCTCCTGGAACTCCCGGTCGGCCACAGGACAGCAGGACACCCGCTAACTTTACCCCTGGTCGCTCCAGCAGCCCTTTGCCCCAGAGCTCTGCTCTTTTGGGATTTTTAGACTGTGGCATCTGGGGACCGATAGCTTTAAAATGACACCCAAAACCGCCACCCCTAGGTATTGGGATTATGTGAGACTGTGGCTCCTATGGAGGTGCGGGAATGGTGGGAAAATTGTGGGATTGTCCTTTGTGTTATGAAGATGAGCTGTGTGTATAAAAGGAGTGCATGTTTTACAATAAAGTCAGTTCTTGTTTAACCTGAATGCTAGTCTGTCTAATTATTTGGGTTAGCTCCAGCTAAAATCACTTTCCTGGGCTACATAGCAGCCTGTTTCAGGCAGAGAAAGGATCATCAGGCAGAGCTACCCAGTCTGGGTAGCTGGAGTCTGCCACAGGGTGGGACCCTGGGTACTGATGCTGTCGGGCATCAGGGGTGGCTACAGGCTATGGTCACTTGCCAGCTACATAGCTGCAGTCGGCAGTGAGGAAGCAGGACCCATTTGACGGAGCTACCCAGTCGGGGTAGCTGGGGTATCCGTCACATGGTCTTTATCATCAATTTATAGAACATTTTTGTCATTTTATGAGGATGTAGTTTTTGGAGGATAATAATAAATCTGGAGCATATTAAAACTTTACTCCAGAATAACTTTAGGACTATTCACTCTTTGACATTACATTCTAGATTAAGAGAAGTGCAAGCCAGAATAATACACAAAGATTATTTGATTCCGAGGAGGGTTAATAAATGGAAAAAAGTTGTTAGGCATGTATGTTTGAAGTGTTCCGCAATAAATCCAGACTTTTGTCATTTGAGTTGTGATTGCCCTAAATTACTCCAATTTTGGCCTAAGGTAGCATATTTTATCTCCCAAGTCGTGAATATTAAAATTTATCTGTCTAGGAAAAATATTCTACTTCAATCCAAAAATGAAAATTGGAAAATAAATTTTATTTGAGCATTTATTGTTTTAATTAGACAGCTAATTTCCAAAAATTGGATAACCAATAAGATGCCATTGGTTAAATTGGTGAAACATATTGTAATTAACCAATTAATTATAGAAGCATATGACTGTAAGTTGACTGGTCTTAAGAAGAGGAGTATCTTTCTAAAGACTTGGGGGATGTTTATTCAATTTATGGAAAGTAATGTTAGGGATCAAATGAATCAAAGTACTAAATTTCAGATTAATTACGACATAAAAAGAGGGGAAAAAGAGAAAATAAAGATAATATATGTGTTTTTCCTTATTTTTTGTAACTTAAAACATGTGATGTAATTCAAAATTCAAGTGACACTAACAAATATATGGTTACTAACCAGTAAAAAACTATAATTACAATCAGTTTTTTTGCTGTTTAAAGGGACAGTCAAGTCCAAAAAAAACTTTCATGTTTCAAATAGGGCATGTCATTTTGAACAACTTTCAAATTTACTTTTATCACCAATTTTGCTTTGTTCTCTTGGTATTCTTAGTTGAAAGCTAAACCTAGGAGGTTCATATGCTAATTTATTAGACTTTGAAGGCCGCCTCTAATCTAAATGCATTTTGATAGTTTTTCACCACTAGAGGGTATTAGTTCGCATGTTTCATATAGATAACACTGATTATCTATCTTTTTAAACAATCAAAATTCTGGTGTTGACTGTCCCTTTAAGACAGTGGTCG
Organism: Bombina bombina; assembly: GCF_027579735.1. Taxonomy (NCBI): domain Eukaryota; kingdom Metazoa; phylum Chordata; class Amphibia; order Anura; family Bombinatoridae; genus Bombina; species Bombina bombina. Next base: position 1,296,577,546 of record NC_069500.1, on the reverse strand, counting down.
CCAACCAATGGTCCACAAAAAGATGTTGATGGTCCTTGACACCATCAAGCAGGAATTAATCTCCTCTGATGGTGTCACCCGTTGTGCCGCAACTCCCTACAGTGCCTGGCTGGACATCAGTGAAAACCGACGGAGGAGGAGTTAAATTACAATCTCCCTACACATGTTGCATAGTACTGCACAACTTGAGTAGCTAGATTGTATTTTTAACTCCTCCCGCCCGGTGCGCTGCTCAGAGGAAGATGCTTCCATTCTAAAGCCAGCAGAGGTTGGTATAGTCTTGGCATGAAATAGTGGAATTAAAGTATTTAAAAAAATAATAATTCTGTTACGGCTAGATTACTAGTTTTGCGGTAAGAGCTGCTCGGTGCTAACTTGCAAGTTATTGTCATCGCTCATCTCCCTATAGTACTGCTATTACAGGTTTACGCTCAATAAGTGAGCGTAGAGCAAAATTGATCTCCATACCGCACTCCAATACCAGCACTGCTTTGAGCTGGTTTTACGTGTTCGTGCACAATTTCCCCATAGACATCAATTATGAGAGCCGGCTGAAAAAAAGCCTAACACCTGCAATAAAGGAGCGTAAAGCTTCGTAACGCAGCCCCATTGATTCCTATGGGGAAAGAAAACTTATGTTTACACCTAACACCCTAACATAAACCCTGAGTCTAAACACCCCTAATCTGCCACCCCTGACATCGCCGCCACCTACATTACACTTATTAACCCATAATCTGCTCCCCCTAACATCGCCGCCACCTATATTACACTTATTAACCCCTAATCTTCCGCCCCGACATCGCCGCCACCTACATTATACTTATTAACCCCTAATCTGCCGCCCCCAATGTCGCCGCCATCTACATTACACTTATTAACCCCTAATCTGCCGCCCCCACATCGCCGCCACCTACCTAAATTTATTAACCCCTAATCTTCCGTCCCCAACGTCACCGCCACTATACTAAAGTTATTAACTTAGAAAAAATTGACCTCAGCGCCTAATATCAACCTATAAGCCCGGGGAGGGGTATTCCTAGCTTTTACCCAATGAAAGAGAAGAAGAATGAGGTATAACCCCAGGCGCCTACCCTAAGGAGGCTAGGTGAATAAAAATATAAAATAGAATCTAAACTTCAGTGTTGTCTAAAAATTGTGTTTTAATACATATGTTATGTATAAAATCTTTGGAATGAATGTTTTACAAATTAAAACAAGTTTACATACAAAACTTCATGGATCCATGATGAATAACAGATAGAATAAAAAATGAAATAAAAACAATGAGATAATACTTGAGCAATAATATACAATAGCAGCGATGAAGAAATAAAAGCAGTTACAGACAATTCTTAGTAAAACTTCTCAAAATTGTTCAAAATTGAATTCGAGGTGAGTAAATTATTGGGGAAAAAAGTGAAAAATTGTAAAAAATCTGTGAAAAAAACTCCTCAAAATATAATCCAAAAAATATATATAATCCAAAAAAATATGTATAATAAAGGTGAAAGTCTGAAAAAGTGAAAGTCTAAAAAGTAGTCCTATTTAGTCCGGTGGCTGAAAATCCCAAATCACAGTGAAAATGGTGTATCCAAACTGTTACAAAATAAATGCAAATGATACAAACTTAGGTGTAGAAAATGTCACAATAGAAATTGATGTTTAAAAATAAAGTGTGAGTGCTCCAATATTCCTCAAAATGCTTATCTTCAAACACAAATCTTCAAATCAAATTATGATGAGTGCATAAAAAGCGAAAAAAATGAAAAACAAAAATAATAACCTGTGGAGAGAGAAGAAAAAGAATATAGTGTAGATTGTCCTAAAAGTTTAGCAAACAATAAAATAAGGCTTACCAGTGCTGGTCAACGCGTTTCGGCCCGTGCTAGGCCTTTCTCAAGACTGGTTTTAGTTTACAAGTGGTAGCCTTATATAGGGTATTTAACCGGATGTAGTTTGATGTTTACTTCCGGTTTGCCGAAATTGATTACTTTTTGGCTAAATGTTCTTAGATTTTATCCAATTGTGTGTAATTCTATTGTCTTAGTTCAACACAATAATAAAATGCTTCCTCAACTTAATCTATGTTGTTAAAAGGGATTTTTATTTCCCCCTTCCTAATACCTCCGTGAGTTACGTGACGTCACTTCCGGTCTAGGTAATTTTACGATCAGTTTGTATAGATCGTGTGATCGAATTGGGTAATATATGTTATAATGGAAGTGGGGTGTTTCTATTTTTCTTCGTTCCTTACCATTTTGGGTTTCTTTAGGCTGCTAAAATTAGGTCCGTGATCGGACCGACCTGATTGGTCATGACGTCACGGCCTCGGGTTGGCGCCTTTGATTGGCTCTAAGAGGTGGGTTTGCCTAATCCTGCCTTGCTATTGGTGTATTTGTGGGCTATGTTAATGGCCCTGATTAGAGGCGTGTGAATGCTTTATCGTTCTGGTTGGATATAAGGATTATATTAATCCTAATGAGATGGTATTATCTAATATTAATCTTCTAGGAATTTCTCTTGGGGAATTCTTTATTTGGACGATCTTCAAATAGAGGTCTCAATGTTAGGATGTCAGATGTGAATATCGTATCTGTTTGTTCACAATAAATTTGTTTGTTCACAACAAATTTTGAGGATGTCGATAATAATAGATTTTTAACATATTTTTAATATATTTTTTAAAAATTGTGGAGGGAACATTTCTTGTTCTAATAGGTGGTATGTCACTTTATTGAAAATCTTCGTCAATGGAGAAGAGAACTTTTTTGGGAAAAAAAGGAACTATTTCTGTATATATAACATGGGAGGTAGAATTTGGTTTTAAACGTAACCAATTGAGTGACAGGGGGAGGGGAGTTAGACCCTATATTCTCTTTCTTTATACCTAATAGTGGGGGATATTTTCAAAAGCTCTTTATGCTTTTAGAAGTCTGGTTGTGTATTTTAAAAAAGAGTTCGGAATTCTGTAATTTGAAATATTCTTCTTAGAGAGGATTCTGCTTTATAGGGTATCTTTCCTCGTTTCGTTGGTACCTTTTGGTGGTGGCAACGTGAAAAGTGGATGTTATCATACTTCCTACTTATTCTAATTAATACTAAAAATAAGATTATAGAATAAAAAGAGATATGTGTACTATACCTAAATGGATAGTTATCTATATGCATCTTTCTCGTTAAAATAGATAGTTCATTACTATGAGGAGACTGAAGGGGATATATGATCCCTATAGAACTTTAGTATGGGCTTTGGAGACGTCAAGGTTTGGGGACTTAGAGCGGAACTTGGGTTTTGGTCTAACTAGAGTGTAACAATGTTCTAATTTAACTTTTCACTCTTTGCGTGTTTTTTGATGTTTATTATCAAGGCTTGAATCGTGAGATGCAATTTGAGAGAGAGTGTTTTGGTCAAAGGAGATTCATTTTGTGGGGAATCTGTTTTCGATTCAGAATGTCTGGTATAGTCAGGACAATTTGAGAGAGAGTGTTTTGGTCAAAGGAGATTCATTTTGTGGGGAATCTGTTTTCGATTCAGAATGTCTGGTATAGTCAGGACATATTGAAAAGATGCGATAAATCTTCTTTATTATTAAGACCTCTTGGGTGCAGACAATCTAGGTTAAAGATCCACCTGGATTCTGCTGTGAGGAGTCTTTTTTCATAATTCCCTCCTCTCCAATCCTTTTTGATCTTTTGTATCCCTAGAAAGGTAAGTTCTTTAGTATTACCTTTATGTTTATCTGCAAAGTGTTTGTATAAAGCTGTGTCTACATTTAATTTTTCGATCAGTAGCAGATGTTCTCACATCCTATCCTTCAGGGTTCTGGAAGTTTGACCCACATATTGTAGGCCACATGAGCATTGAAGCATGTAGATAATGCCTTTGTCTTGGCATCTGATTAGATCCTTGATCTTGTGTGTTTCCTTGGTGTTGTGACAGATGAAGGATGCTGCTTTTATGCCGTGTTTACAAGACTTGCATGATATGCACGGGAAAAATCCTTTTATTTCTTTTCCAAACACATTTGTAACTCCAGGGGTCTTTTTCTTAGGTATACTCGGGGCTAGTTTATTTTTCAGGTTCTTGGTTTTTCTATAAATGAACCTAGGTTGAATAGGGAGTTTTTCGCCTATTAGATCATCGTCTTTTAGTATACCCCAGTGTTTTTTGAATATTTTTTCAATGATATTTTTATTATCACTGTACTCTGTGATCATCGCTATGTCAAATGACTCTTCATTTGTTGTTGTTTTGGGTTTTTTATATTTTGTAAGTGTAGATCTGTCGATCATCCTGACTTCTTGAATTTTCTGATCCAACTCTGTCTCGTTATACCCTCTCTCAAGAAATTTACATTTTATCGTTGTTGCCTGTTCTTCCCATTTATCTGCAGTAGAACAGTTTTTCCTCATTCTCAACAATTGACCCTTTGGGATGTTGTTTTTCCAATTGAAGTGATGGCAGCTGGTCATATGTATATAGTTGTTGCTGTCTACTTGTTTAAAGTGGGTTGAGGTTTCTAACTTCCCATTTTTTACTTCGATTTTCAAGTCAAGGAAGATTATATCAGTCTGGCTGCTGGTATATGTGAAATGTAGATTGTTCTTGTTTCTATTCATAATTTCAAAGGTGAAGTCAAGATCCGATTGTGTCCCCTTCCAAACTATTAGTATATCGTCAATATAACGACGATAGAGGACCAGGTCCGCGCTAGCTGGGCAAGATTCCCAAAAGATATGCTCCCATTTGCCCATATACAGGTTGGCATAGCTAGGCGCGAACCTGGTCCCCATTGCTGTTCCACAAATTTGTTGGTAATATTGTCCGTTATTGCAGAAATAGTTGTGTTGTAGTATATACTGAATACTATCCAGAATAAATTTCCTTTGTTCATCTACGACTTCGTTATCCTTTTTTAGGAAATATTCCACCCCTTCAAGTCCTTCTTGATGAGGAATACAGGTGTATAATGAGGTGACGTCACAAGTGGCTAAAATATAGCCTTCTTCCCATATTATATCTTCCAGTAGATTTAAAACCTGGGTAGAGTCTTTCAGGTAAGAGGGAAGTTGTTGAACATATCTCTGTAAATTCAGGTCAACGTATTCAGATAGATTACTACTGAGTGATCCGATACCTGAAATAATTGGTCTTCCGGGGGGTTTTTGCAGTGATTTATGTATTTTGGGTAGATGATATATCACAGGAGTTATAGGATGATTTATGTTGATGTAATTATATTCTTTCTCGGTAAGGATCCCTTTCTCTTTTGCCTTATCCAGTATGCTCAATATTTCCCTCTTGTATGTTCCCAGCGGATTTGAGCGTAGTTTGCAATAGGTATTTTGGTCGCTCAATATTCTTTCGTTTTCCAATTCATAGTCACTCCTGTTCATAATGACGATGCCTCCTCCCTTGTCAGCTGGTTTAATGCTTAGGTCATAGTTGTTTTCGAGTTCCTTAATTGTTTTCAACTGTTGAGTTGTTAGATTGTGTTTCCTTATTTTGAGTTTCCTCTGTTGGATGTCTCTAATTTCTCGACATAATAAATTCTCAAATGTTTCTATAGCTACTCCTTTGCTCGCAATTGGATAAAAGGTTGATTTAGGTTTAAGTTCCGTATGTCTATAAGAGTCTGTATATTCTCTTGGTGTATACGCCAATCTCTCAGTTGGAGACCTCGAAAAGAACCTTTTGAGTGTGAGTTTCCTCACAAATTCCTTGGTGTTAATAAATGTTTGAAATTTATCTAGACTCTTAGTAGGAGCAAAGGATAAACCAAACTTCAGGACTGAGTTTTCATCTTTCGTCAGGGTGTGTGAACTAAGATTAAAAATGCCGCTGTTATTTTTCGCATTTTTGTCTGGTTCATGTTCCTGGTTTGATTTCATGTTTAGTTTCTTGTTTAGTTTTATTCCTCCTCTTCTTCCTCGATGAGTCTTCTTTTTGATGCTTTTGGTCTTTCTGGTCCTACGTTTTTTTGGGTCATCAGTAGCTTGTCTTTCTCTTTGCTGGGTAGATGTTCCAACCCTAAAAAAGAGGAGGATGAAGATAGGACCTCGATATTTGAAGTAGTGGATGTTTGTGAATCAACTCTTGGTTCTGTTCTTTTAATGCAATGTTGAATCCTCCACTCTTCCTTTGTGTGTCCGTCGTCTAGTGTCTTCCCAGGGTGTTCTTTTCGAGCTGTCTTACGACCTCCTTTTATTTGGGGTGTCTTGTATGCCTCCCTATGTGTATAATTGGAGTGGTCTCTTCTTTTGTATTCTTCAAAATTAGTATTTTCTCTCTGTTGGTAAAAGGCAGGTTTCCATTCGTTTTGTCTATTTCCTTGTGTCCTCCTATAGTAGTGTTGTCTCCTTTGTGGATAATATTCCCCTCTCCAGTTGGTTTGATTGTTGAAGTTTTGATGTTTTGGTGTCCTATTGTCATAATGATCCCACCCATTGTTCCATTGGTTTGTCCTTCTATCTGGGGAGTAGTAGACTCTAGGCCTCGTATCTCTCCTTCTTTGGGGAGTGTAACCATAATCATTTCCCCTTCTTTCGGGAGTATAATTATCTCTAGGTCTTCTGTCTCTGTTATCGTTGAGTTCCCTGTAGTTATTGTAGTCGTTGTATCGCCTCCGGTTTTGTCTATACCCGGGCTTTTGTCCACGATTTGGATAAGGTGATCTTCTATGGTCATTTGCTCGCATCTCATAATTATTATAATTAGATGTATTGGACTGTTCCTGTTTATAGAGTCGTCTTTTATATTCTTGTTTGTTCTCTGAAACTTGTATCTCATCTCTATGTTTCAGTGTATGTGCAGTTTTTGTAGTCAGGCTTTCGCTGTTGACTATCTCTGCCTCAGTGTTCTCAATTTTAGTAGTGGGTTCCTTTGTATCATCACTACTTTCTTTATTTTCTTTGTTTTCAAGCTCCCTCATAAGTTTTTTGGTTTTCTTTTGGATAACATCTTCTCTGGCTTTTTTGACTCTCTTAACCAAATTGTCTCTCTTATCTGTAAGGTCTTTGGACTCATGTCCGGAATGTTCTAAATTTAGCAAAATTGCTTCGTTTTCTTTAATCTCATAATCCATCTCCGTGGTGAGAGATTCTCTATATTCGATAATGAGCCTCATTAACTGCCTTGATGTGTTGATTAACACCATTTTCCATTTGTCAGAGATCGAATTTGACAAGGGGAAGGCACACTCTTTATGAGTAATTAATCCTTTTGGTATGATGTCCAATTCAAGACATTTTTTTAAAAAGGATATTTCTGCTTTAAATTTGACTTCTGAAATTAATAGTTTTTCTAAGTCTTTAAAAATGGACTGAATATCTATAGTTTCCTCTTCCTCAACTTCAATACTTATATTAATTTAGTGTGTTGGTTAACTTCTATAAGTACATCTTGTCTCAATGAATTAAATGAATCCATCTTATTTGGAATATTTAAAATTTCTAAAATTTCTAATTTAATTTAATTGGCTGCTAAGGACTTGCTAGGATATGTCAGAGTCAAATTAGAAAAAATTGACCTCAGCGCCTAATATCAACCTATAAGCCCGGGGAGGCGTATTCCTAGCTTTTACCCAATGAAAGAGAAGAAGAATGAGGTATAACCCCAGGCGCCTACCCTAAGGAGGCTAGGTGAATAAAAATATAAAATAGAATCTAAACTTCAGTGTTGTCTAAAAATTGTGTTTTAATACATATGTTTAAAATCTTTGGAATTAATGTTTTACAAATTAAAACAAGTTTACATACAAAACTTCATGGATCCATGATGAATAACAGATAGAATAAAAAATGAAATAAAAACAATGAGATAATACTTGAGCAATAATATACAATAGCAGCGATGAAGAAATAAAAGCAGTTACAGACAATTCTTAGTAAAACTTCTCAAAATTGTTCAAAATTGAATTCGAGGTGAGTAAATTATTGGGGAAAAAAGTGAAAAATTGTAAAAAATCTGTGAAAAAAACTCCTCAAAATATAATCCAAAAAATATATATAATCCAAAAAAATATGTATAATAAAGGTGAAAGTCTGAAAAGGTGAAAGTCTAAAAAGTAGTCCTATTTAGTCCGGTGGCTGAAAATCCCAAATCACAGTGAAAATGGTGTATCCAAACTGTTACAAAATAAATGCAAATGATACAAACTTAGGTGTAGAAAATGTCACAATAGAAATTGATGTTTAAAAATAAAGTGTGAGTGCTCCAATATTCCTCAAAATGCTTATCTTCAAAATGAATCTCCTTTGACCAAAACACTCTCTCTCAAATTGCATCTCACGATTCAAGCCTTGATAAGAAACATCAAAAAACACGCAAAGAGTGAAAAGTTAAATGAGAACAATGTTACACTCTAGTTAGACCAAAACCCAAGTTCCGCTCTAAGTCCCCAAACCTTGACGTCTCCAAAGCCCATACTAAAGTTCTATAGGGATCATATATCCCCTTCAGTCTCCTCATAGTAATGAACTATCTATTTTAACGAGAAAGATGCATATAGATAACTATCCATTTAGGTATAGTACACATATCTCTTTTTATTCTATAATCTTATTTTTAGTATTAATTAGAATAAGTAGGAAGTATGATAACATCCCCTTTTCACGTTGCCAACACCAAAAGATACCAACGAAACGAGGAAAGATACCCTATAAAGCAGAATCCTCTCTAAGAAGAATATTTCAAATTACAGAATTCCGAACTCTTTTTTAAAATACACAACCAGACTTCTAAAAGCATAAAGAGCTTTTGAAAATATCCCCCACTATTAGGTATAAAGAAAGAGAATATAGGGTCTAACTCCCCTCCCCCTGTCACTCAATTGGTTACGTTTAAAACCAAATTCTACATCCCATGTTATATATACAGAAATAGTTCCTTTTTTTCCCAAAAAAGTTCTCTTCTCCATTGACGAAGATTTTCAATAAAGTGACATACCACCTATTAGAACAAGAAATGTTCCCTCCACAATTTTTAAAAAATATATTAAAAATATGTTAAAAATCTATTATTATCGACATCCTCAAAATTTGTTGTGAACAAACAAATTTATTCTGACATCCTAACATTGAGACCTCTATTTGAAGATCGTCCAAATAAAGAATTCCCCAAGAGAAATTCCTAGAAGATTAATATTAGATAATACCATCTCATTAGGATTAATATAATCCTTATATCCAACCAGAACGATAAAGCATTCACACACCTCTAATCAGGGCCATTAACATAGCCCACAAATACACCAATAGCAAGGCAGGATTAGGCAAACCCACCTCTTAGAGCCAATCAAAGGCGCCAACCCGAGGCCGTGACGTCATGACCAATCAGGTCGGTCCGATCACGGACCTAATTTTAGCAGCCTAAAGAAACCCAAAATGGTAAGGAACGAAGAAAAATAGAAACACCCCACTTCCATTATAACATATATTACCCAATTCGATCACACGATCTATACAAACTGATCGTAAAATTACCTAGACCGGAAGTGACGTCACGTAACTCACGGAGGTATTAGGAAGGGGGAAATAAAAATCCCTTTTAACAACATAGATTAAGTTGAGGAAGCATTTTATTATTGTGTTGAACTAAGACAATAGAATTACACACAATTGGATAAAATCTAAGAACATTTAGCCAAAAAGTAATCAATTTCGGCAAACCGGAAGTAAACATCAAACTACATCCGGTTAAATACCCTATATAAGGCTACCACTTGTAAACTAAAACCAGTCTTGAGAAAGGCCTAGCACGGGCCGAAACGCATTGACCAGCACTGGTAAGCCTTATTTTATTGTTTGCTAAACTTTTAGGACAATCTACACTATATTCTTTTTCTTCTCTCTCCACAGGTTATTATTTTTGTTTTTCATTTTTTTCGCTTTTTATGCACTCATCATAATTTGATTTGAAGATTTGTGTTTGAAGATAAGCATTTTGAGGAATATTGGAGCACTCACACTTTATTTTTAAACATCAATTTCTATTGCGACATTTTCTACACCTAAGTTTGTATCATTTGCATTTATTTTGTAACAGTTTGGATACACCATTTTCACTGTGATTTGGGATTTTCAGCCACCGGACTAAATAGGACTACTTTTTAGACTTTCACCTTTTCAGACTTTCACCTTTATTATACATATTTTTTTGGATTATATATATTTTTTGGATTATATTTTGAGGAGTTTTTTTCACAGATTTTTTACAATTTTTCACTTTTTTCCCCAATAATTTACTCACCTCGAATTCAATTTTGAACAATTTTGAGAAGTTTTACTAAGAATTGTCTGTAACTGCTTTTATTTCTTTATCGCTGCTATTGTATATTATTGCTCAAGTATTATCTCATTGTTTTTATTTAATTTTTTATTCTATCTGTTATTCATCATGGATCCATGAAGTTTTGTATGTAAACTTGTTTTAATTTGTAAAACATTCATTCCAAAGATTTTAAACATATGTACTAAAGTTATTAACCCCTAACCCTAAGTCTAACCCTAACCATAACACCCACAAACTTTAATGTAATTAAAATAAATCTAAATTAAACCTACTATTAAAAACTAAATAATACCTATTTAAAACTAAATACTTAACTGTTAAATAAACCCTAAGCCAGCTACAATATAACTAATAGTTACATTGTATCTATCTTAGGTTTTATTTTTATTTCACAGCTAAGTTTGTATTTATTTTAACTAGGTAGACTAGTTAGTAAATAGTTATTAACTATTTACTAACTACCTAGTTAAAATAAATACAAATTTATCTGTAAAATAAAACCTTACCTGTCTTACACTAACACCTAACCTTACACTACAATTAAATAAATTACATTTATTAAATACAATTAACTAAATTACAAAACAAACAAACACTAAATTACACAAAATAAAAAAGAAATTATCAAATATTTAAACTAATTGCACCTAATCTAATAGCCCTATCAAAATAAAAAAGCCCCCCCCAAAATAAAAAAACCCTAGCCCTTTACCTGTAAAAAAAATACAAACAACCCCCAACAGTAAAACCCACCACCCACACAACCAAACCCCCAAATAAAATCCTAACTAAAAAAACCTAAGCTCCCCATTGCCCTGAAAAGGGCATTTGTATGGGCATTGCCCTTAACGGGGCATTTAGCTCTTTTTCCGCCCAAACCCTAAGCTAAAAATAAAACCCATCCCTTTTAAGGGCCATCGGCAGTTTAGTTTAGGCTAGGGTTTTATTTGATCATTTCTTTTTTATTTTGTGTAATTTAGTGGGGGTTTTTTTTGTAATTAACGCCTAGATTTAGAGTTGGGCGGTAGCCGTGAAAACCAGCGTTAGAGGCTCCTAACGCTGGTTTTTACCGCCCGCTGGTATTTGGAGTCAGTCAGGATAGGGTCTAATGCTCACTTTCCAGCCGCGACTTTTCCATACCGCAGATCCCCTTACGTCAATAGCGTATCCTATCTTTTCAATGGGATCTTTTTAACGCCGGTATTTAGAGTCGTGGCTGAAGTGAGCGTTAGAAATCTAATGACAAAACTCCAGCCGCAGAATAAAGTCAGTAGTTAAGAGCTTTCTGGGCTAACGCCGGTTCATAAAGCTCTTAACTACTGTGCTCTAAAGTACACTAACACCCATAAACTACCTATGTACCCCTAAACCGAGGTCCCCCCACATCGCCGCCACTATATTTAAATTTTTTAACCCCTAATCTTCCGCTCCGTACACTGCCGCCAACTACGTTATCCCTATGTACCCCTAATCTGCTGCCCCTAACACCGCCGACCCCTATATTATATTTATTAACCCCTAATCTGCCCCCCACAACGTCGCCTCCACCTGCCTACACTTATTAACCCCTAATCTGCCGACCGGACCGCACCGCTATTATAATAAAGTTATTAACCCCTAATCCGCCTCACTCCCGCCTCAATAACCCTATAATAAATAGTATTAACCCCTAATCTGCCCTCCCTAACATCGCCGACACCTAACTTCAAGCATTAACCCCTAATCTGCCGACCGGAAGCTCACTGCTATTCTAATACATTTTTTAACCCCTAAAGCTAATTCTAACCCTAACCCTAACACCCCCCTAACTTAAATATAATTTAAATCTAACGAAATAAATTAACTATTATTAAACAAATTATTCCTATTTAAAGCTAAATACTTACCTGTAAAATAAACCCTAATATAGCTACAATATAAATTATAATTATATTGTAGCTATTTTAGGATTTATATTTATTTTACAGGTAACTTTGTAATTATTTTAACCAGGTACAATAGCTATTAAATAGTTAATAACTATTTAATAGTTACCTAGTTAAAATAATTACTAAATTACCTGTAAAATAAATCCTAACCTAAGTTACAATTAAACCTAACACTACACTAGCAATAAATTAATTAAATAAAATACCTACAATTACCTACAATTAAACCTAACACTACACTATCAATACATTAATTAAATTAAATACCTACAATTACCTACAATTAAACCTAACACTACACTATCAATACATTAATTAAATAAAATACCTAGAATTACCTACAATTAAACCTAACACTACACTATCAATACATTAATTAAATACAATACCTACAAATAACTACAATTAAATAAACTAACTAAAGTACAAAAAATAAAAAAGAACTAAGTTACAAAAAATAAAAAAATATTTACAAACATTAGAAAAATATTACAACAATTTTAAACTAATTACACCTACTCTAAGCCCCCTAATAAAATAAAAAAGACCCCCAAAATAAAAAAATGCCCTACCCTATTCTAAATTAAAAAAGTTCAAAGCTCTTTTACCTTACCAGCCCTTAAAAGGACCTTTTGTGGGGCATGCCCCAAAGAATTCAGCTCTTTTGCCTGTAAAAAAAAACATACAATACCCCCCCCCAAACATTAAAACCCACCACCCACATACCCCTAATCTAACCCAAACCCCCCTTAAATAAACCTAACACTAAGCCCCTGAAGATCTTCCTACCTTATCTTCACCTCGCCGGGTATCACCGATCGGTCCTGGCTCCGAAATCTTCATTTAACCCAAGCGGGGGCTGGCGATCAATAATCCTGCGGCTGAAGAGGTCCAGAAGAGGCTCCAAAGTCTTCATCCTATCCGGGAAGAAGAGGCGATCCAGACAGGCAACCATCTTGATCCAAGCGGCATCTTCTATCTTCATCCGATGAGGAACGGCTCCATCGTGAAGACCTCCAGCGCGGATCAATCTTCTTTCTCCGACGTTCAACTGAAGAATGACGGTTCCTTTAATCTCAATCTGATTGGCTGAAGGTTTTATTTAGATTTATTTTAATTACATTAAAGTTAGTGGGTGTTAGGGTTAGACTTAGGGTTAGGGGTTAATAACTTTAGTATAGTGGCGGCGACGTTGGGGGTGGAACAATAGGGGTTAATAAATGTAGGTAGGTGGCGGCAATGTTAGGGGCAGCAGATTAGGGGTTAATGGGTGTAATGTAGGTAGCGGCGACATTGGGGGCGGCAGATTAGGGGTTAATAAATGTAGGTAGGTGGCGGCGATGTTAGGGGCGGCAGAATAGGGGTTAATAAGTGTAATGTAGGTGGCAGCGAGGTCAGGGGCGGCAGATTAGGGGTTAATAAGTATAATGTAGGTGTCGGGGCGGTAGATTAGGGGTTAATATGTTTATTATAGTGGCGGCCATGTCCAGAGCGGCAGATTAGGGGTTAAAATTTTTATTTTAGTGTATGCAATGCGGGAGGGCTCGGTTTAGGGGTTAATAGGTAGTTTATGGGTGTTAGTGTACTTTTTAGCACTTTAGTTATGAGTTTTATGTTACGGCGTTGTAGCATAAAACCCATAACTACTGACTTTCAGTTTACGATATGGATCTTGACGGTATAGGCTGTACCGCTCACTTTTTGGCCTCCCAGGCAGACTCGTAATACCGGCGCAAAGGAAGTCCCATTGAAAAAGGACTTTTGGAAAGCTGCGGTAGTTACGTTGCGTTACCGCAAAAAAGTGTGCGGTGCAACTAAACCTGCAATACTCGTAATACCAGCGGTAGTGCAAAAGAACCTTAATGCTGCTCTTTCACTTATACCGCAAAACTCGTAATCTAGCCGTTATATTTAATTTTTTTTCTTCCCTTTACCTGTCTCTTTGTAGTAGTTTTCCTAATTCGTTCAGATTGACTTACATAACTGTTTGTCTTCCTCCCCTGCAACTTCTTTTTTTTATTATATATTAATTATTTTTCATTCTCATAATTTTATTCCATCTGAATTCCAGTGATTGCCATCCAGCAGATCAGCCATATCCCACCAGTATTATAGTAATTGCCAGTAACATCAGTCGTGGTTAGCTCGCATTCATATTGAGAGCTTTCTGATATAAACTTAGTTTATGACTCCAATGTCTGTCCATGATCATAAGTAGTTTTGAATAATTCCTAACTGAGGAGGTAACTTGTAAGTCTTGTGGTCCTTTTAAACATAATTCTTTTTTCCCCACTTTCTGCCTCTCTGTTTCCAGCTCAAAAGTTGGCACTCACCCTTCATCTGTCATTTGGAAGTATTCTTTTAGTTCCATCATTCAGTTAGTTAATTCCAAAAAAAAATTCTTAAAAATGTGTTAATATATACATAATGTAAGCTTAGCTATGATTATACTAGTTATGTACAGTATATGTGTGTGTGTGTAAATATATATATATATATATATATATATATATATATATATATATATATATATATATATATATATATATATATATATACAGGGAGTGCAGAATTATTAGGCAAATTAGTATTTTGACCACATCATCCTCTTTATGCATGTTGTCTTACTCCAAGCTGTATAGGCTCGAAAGCCTACTACCAATTAAGCATATTAGGTGATGTGCATCTCTGTAATGAGAAGGGGTGTGGTCTAATGACATCAACACCCTATATCAGGTGTGCATAATTATTAGGCAACTTCCTTTCCTTTGGCAAAATGGGTCAAAAGAAGGACTTGACGGGCTCAGAAAAGGCAAAAATAGTGAGATATATTGCACAGGGATGCAGCACTCTTAAAATTGCAAAGCTTCTGAAGCATGATCATCGAACAATCAAGTGTTTCATTCAAAATAGTCAAAAGGGTCGCAAGAAGTGTGTGGAAAAACTAAGGCGCAAAATAACTGCCCATGAACTGAGAAAAGTCAAGCGTGCAGCTGCCAAGATGCCACTTGCCACCAGTTTGGCCATATTTCAGAGCTGCAACATCACTGGAGTGCCCAAAAGCACAAGGTGTGCAATACTCAGAGACATGGCCAAGGTAAGAAAGGCTGAAAGACGACCACCACTGAACAAGACACACAAGCTGAAACGTCAAGACTGGGCCAAGAAATATCTCAAGACTGATTTTTCTAAGGTTTTATGGACTGATGAAATGAGAGTGAGTCTTGATGGGCCAGATGGATGGGCCCGTGGCTTTATTGGTAAAGGGCAGAGAGCTCCAGTCCGACTCAGACGCCAGCAAGGTGGAGGTGGAGTACTGGTTTGGGCTGGTATCATCAAAGATGAGCTTGTGGGGCCTTTTCGGGTTGAGGATGGAGTCAAGCTCAACTCTCAGTCCTACTGCCAGTTTCTGGAAGACACCTTCTTCAAGCAGTGGTACAGAAAGAAGTCTGCATCCTTCAAGAAAAACATGATTTTCATGCAGGACAATGCTCCATCACACACGTCCAAGTACTCCACAGCGTGGCTGGCAAGAAAGGGTATAAAGAAAAAGAAGAAAATCTAATGACATGGCCTCCTTGTTCACCTGATCTGAACCCCATTGAGAACCTGTGGTCCATCATCAAATGTGAGATTTACAAGGAGGGAAAACAGTACACCTCTCTGAACAGTGTCTGGGAGGCTGTGGTTGCTGCTGCACGCAATGTTGATGGTGAACAGATCAAAACACTGACAGAATCCATGGATGGCAGGCTTTTGAGTGTCCTTGCAAAGAAAGGTGGCTATATTGGTCACTGATTTGTTTTTGTTTTGTTTTTGAATGTCAGAAATGTATATTTGTGAATGTTGAGATGTTATATTGGTTTTACTGGTAAAAATAAATAATTGAAATGGGTATATATTTGTTTTTTGTTAAGTTGCCTAATAATTATGCACAGTAATAGTCACCTGCACACACAGATATCCCCCTAAAATAGCTATAACTAAAAACAAACTAAAAACTACTTCCAAAACTATTCAGATTTGATATTAATGAGTTTTTTGGGTTCATTGAGAACATGGTTGTTGTTCAATAATAAAATTAATCCTCAAAAATACAACTTGCCTAATAATTCTGCACTCCCTGTATATATATATATATATATATATATATATATATATATATATATATATATATATATATATATATATATATATATATATATATATACACATCCAAGTAAAAGCGAACAAGTTCCAGTCGTGGATGCAGGTAAAACAAGGCAAAGTTTATTGATTAAATATTAAAACGACATGTTAAAAGGCTAAAGGAGGGCGTCTGATCAGGTCTTACGCGTTACACACACACATTATAGAGGTATGTACCTTTTAAAAAAAATTCATGTTAGTGGTCCACAGGATTCAAAATTGTGCGTTTAGTGGTCCCTGAGGTCTGAAAGGTTGGCGACCCCTGCTTTAAGGCAATAGGGGAAAGCAAAAAAAGATATGATTTGACTGAATTTCCATAATTTTCTTATTTACCTGATTATAGTTTTGATCTAATAAAACTGATTTATTTTAAAGTGACCAAGTCTTAATTCCTTAAAGGGACAGTCTACACCAGAATTTTCATTATTTAAAAAGATAGATAATCCCTTTATTACCCGTTCCTAGTTTTGCATAACGAATACAGTTATATTAATATATGTTTTACCTCTGTGATTTTCTTGTATCTAATGCTCTGCAGACAGACATGCAGTGTAGCCAATCAGTACAGACTCCTAAATAACTCCACGGGAGTGAGCACAATGTTATCTATATGACACACATGAACTAGAAATCAGTTTGAGCCTAACTAGGTTTAGATTTTTCAAAAATACCACCAAGGGAACAAAGCAAATTTGATGATAAAAGTAAATTGGAAAGTTGTTTAAAATTGCATGCCCTATCCGAATCCTGAAAGTTTAATTTTGCCTAGACTCTCCCTTTAAGAATACATTTTTATGCAGGGAACTGTTCTCATGAAATTTATAAGCCTTCTTATGCTGAATTAAAGGGACAGTCTACACCAGAATTTTGATTGTTTTAAAAGAGATTTATTACCCATTCCCCAGTTTTGCATAACCAACACAGTTATATTAATACACATTACTTCTGTTATTACCTTGTATCTAAGCCTCTGCAAACTGCCCCCTTATTTCAGTTATTTTGACATATTTGCATTTTAGCCAATCAGTGCTGAGGTAACTCCACGTGTGTGAGCACAGTGTTATATATATATATGACACACATGAACTAACACCCTCTAGTGGTGAAAAACTGTCAAAATGCATTCAGATAAGAGGTGGCCTTGAAGGTCTAAGAAATTAGCATATGAACCTCCTAGGTTTAACTTTCAACTAAGGATACCAAGAGAACAAAGCAAAATTGTGATAAAAGTAAATTAGAAAGTTGTTTAAAATTACTTGCCCTATCTGAATCATAAAATAAAAATTAGGAAAAAATGCAGCTAGGCATCAGTCCCATAGGGGGCGCTTCCTAAGTATATACCACTATACGCATATATAAATAATAATTGCTATATAGTATACATAAACAATAAACAAAGAATTAGTCCGAAAATAATAAAAACACAACCATATATCACAAAACAGATATTGACAAAAAAATATATAATAAAAAAAAATAAAAAAATATTGCAATAATAAAGTTTTAGGGTTCCAATGTTGTGGCCGCTCTCTGATACAGGATGGTCAATCCCTGGGATGCGAAATTCTGAAGAAAAAAAAGAGAGGCGCCAACATGGCCTAGTACTGTCAGGCAGAAGGATGTTAAAATATATGAGATAGGGTACTCACAAACACAGCGCACCCAATAGTGCTAGTGGGGCAGACTGGAACTTTGTAGTGGTCCAGCTCACTGAGGAAGGTACACAGGGCACATAGACGCGGGCTTGATCAGCAATACGGCAACAGTGTCTGTAGGGAGTGATAAAAAAGAGCTACCATAGCCTAGTACAGTCCAATCAGGTGTAAAGATAATATAAAGTCACACTTACGAAAAGTACTGCACCTCCAGGTGCAGTAACAGCAAGCTGGGACTTCTCAGTTGCCAGTGGACCACTCTCTTGACAAACAGAATCCTCGCCAAAAAAAAAAACTCCAAAAACCAGCGTGAAAATATTCCAAACAGCAGCGTGTATCATAAAAAAATATATCTTTATTAAAAAACATAATTTATGTAAGAACTTACCTGATAAATTCATTTCTTTCATATTGGCAAGATTCCATGAGCTAGTGACGTATGGGATATACATTCCTACCAGGAGGGGCAAAGTTTCCCAAACCTCAAAATGCCTATAAATACACCCCCACCACACCCACAATTCAGTTTAACGAATAGCCAAGAAGTGGGGTGATAAGAAAGGAGCAAAAGCATCAACAAGGAATTGGAATAATTGTGCTTTATACAAAAAAATTATAACCACCATAAAAAGGGTGAGCCTCATGGACTCTTGCCAATATGAAAGAAATGAATTTATCAGGTAAGTTCTTACATAAATTATGTTTTCTTTCATGTAATTGGCAAGAGTCCATGAGCTAGTGACGTATGGGATAGCAAATACCCAAGATGTGGAACTCCACGCAAGAGTCACTAGAGAGGGAGGGATAAAAATAAAGACAGCCAATTCCGCTGAAAAAAGAATCCACAACCCACATCAAAAAGTTTTATTCTTATAATGAAAAAAACTGAAATTATAAGCAGAAGAATCAAACTGAAACAGCTGCCTGAAGAACTTTTCTATCAAAAACTGCTTCAGAAGAAGAGAAAATATCAAAATGGTAGAATTTAGTAAAAGTATGCAAAGAAGACCAAGTTGCTGCTTTGCAAATCTGATCAACAGAAGCTTCATTCTTTAAAGCCCAGGAAGTAGAAACTGACCTATTAGAATGAGCCGTAATCCTCTGAGGCGGGGATTTACCCGACTCCACATAAGCATGATGAATCAAAAGTTTTAACCAAGAAGCCAAAGATATAGCAGAAGCTTTCTGACCTTTCTTAGAACCAGAAAAGATAACAAATAGACTAGAAGTCTTTCTGAAATCTTTAGTAGCTTCAACATAATATTTCAAAGCTCTTACCAAATCCAAAGAATGCAAAGATCTTTCCAAAGAATTCTTAGGATTAGGACACAACGAAGGGACAACAATTTCTCTACTAATGTTGTTGGAATTCACAACCTTAGGTAAAAATTTAAATGAAGTCCGCGAAACCGCCTTATCCTGATGAAAAATCAGAAAAGTAGATTCACAAGAAAGAGCAGATAATTCAGAAACTCTTCTAGCAGAAGAGATAGCCAAAAGAAACAATACTTTCCAAGAAAGTAATTTAATATCCAGAGAATGCATAGGCTCAAACGGAGGAGCCTGTAAAGCTCTCAAAACCAAATTAAGACTCCAAGGAGGAGAGATTGACTTAATGACAGGCTTGATACAAACCAAAGCCTGTACAAAACAAGGAATGTCAGGAAGATTAGCAATTTTTCTGTGAAACAGAACAAAAAGAGCAGAGATTTGTTCTTTCAAGGAGCTTGCGGACAAACCCTTAACCATCCTGAAGAAACTGTAAAATTCTAGGAATTCTAAAAGAATGCCAAGAGAACTTATGAGAGGAACACCATGAAATGTAAGTCTTCCAAACTCGGTAATAAATCTTTCTAGACACAGATTTACGAGCCTGCAACATAGTATTGATCACTGAGTCAGAGAAACCTCTATGACTAAGCACTAAGCGTTCAATCTCCATACCTTCAAATTTAATGATTTGAGATCCTGATGGAAAAATGGACCTTGAGATAGAAGGTCTGACCTTAACGGAAGTGGCCAAGGTTGGCAACTGGACATCCGAACAAGATCCGCATACCAAAACCTGTGTGGCCATGCTGGAGCCACCAGCAGAACAAACGAACGTTCCATTATGATTTTGGAAATCACTCTTGGAAGAAGAACTAGAGGCAGGAAGATATAAGCAGGTTGATAATTCCAAGGAAGTGACAACGCATCCACTGCTTCCGCCTGAGGATCCCTGAATCTGGACAGATACCTGGGAAGTTTCCTGTTTAGATGAGAAGCCATCAGATCTATTTCTGGAAGCCCCCATATCTGAACAATCTGAAGAAACACCTCTGGGTGAAGAGACCATTCTCCTGGATGTAAAGTCTGGTGACTGAGATAATCCGCTTCCCAATTGTCTATACCTGGGATATGAACTGCAGAGATTAGACAGG
The DNA here is from genome assembly GCF_027579735.1 of Bombina bombina. Taxonomy (NCBI): domain Eukaryota; kingdom Metazoa; phylum Chordata; class Amphibia; order Anura; family Bombinatoridae; genus Bombina; species Bombina bombina. Next base: position 1,296,557,058 of record NC_069500.1, on the reverse strand, counting down.
AGCTGGATTCCGCCCATGCAAGTATCCGAGATACTTCTTTCATAGCCTGAGGACTGTGAGTCCCACCTTGATGATTGACATATGCCAGAACTGAAGAGCTCTGAAAATCACACAGAGTTCCAAAATATTGATTGGTAATCTCGCCTCTTGAGATTTCCAAACCCCCTGCGCTGTCAGAGATCTCCAGACAGCTCCCCAACCTGAAAGACTCGCATCTGTTGAAATCACAGTCCAGGTTGGATGAACAAAAGAGGCCCCTTGAACTAAACGGTGGTAATTTAACCACCAAGTCAGAGATAGTCGAGTATTGGGATTTAAGGATATCAATTGTGATATCTTTGTATAATCCCTGCACCAAAGGTTCAGCATACAAAGCTGAAGAGGTCTCATGTGAAAACGAGCAAAGGGGATCGCGTCCGATGCTGCAGTCATGAGACCTAAAACTTCCATGCACATAGCTACTGAAGGGAATGACCGAGACTGAAGGTTCCGACAAGCTGAAACCAATTTCAGACGTCTTTTGTCTGTTAGAGACAAAGTAATGGATACTGAATCTATTTGGAATCCTAAAAAGGTTACCTTTGTCTGAGGAATCAAGGAACTTTTTGGTAAATTGATCCTCCAACCATGTTTTTGAAGAAATAACACGAGTCGATTAATGTGAGATTCTGCAGAATGTAAAGACTGAGCAAGTACCAAGATATCGTCCAAATAAGGAAACACCACAATACCCAGCTCTCTGATTACAGAGAGAAGGGCACCAAGAACCTTTGAGAAGATCCTTGGAGCTGTTGCTAGGCCAAAAGGAAGAGCAACAAACTGGTAATGCTTGTCTAGAAAAGAGAATCTCAGGAACTGATAGTGATCTGGATGAATTGGAATATGAAGATATGCATCCTGTAAGTCTATTGTGGACATATAATGCCCTTGCTGAACAAAAGGCAGAATAGTCCTTATAGTCACCATTTTGACTGTTGGTATCCTTACATAACGATTCAAAATGTTTAGATCCAGAACTGGTCTGAAAGAATTCTCTTTCTTTGGTACAATGAACAGATTTGAATAAAACCCCAGACCCCGTTCCAGATATGGAACTGACACAATTACCCCAGATGACTCCAGGTCTGAAACACATTTCAGAAAAGCCTAAGCCTTTACTGGGTTTATTGGAATGCATGAGAAAAAGAACCTTCTCACAGGCGGTCTTACCTTGAAACCTATTCTGTACCCTTGAGAAACAATGTTCTGAATCCAATGATTTTGAATTGAACTGATCCAAACATTTTTGAAAAATCATAATCTGCCCCCTACCAGCTGTGCTGGAATGAGGGCTGCACCTTCATGCGGACTTGGGGGCTGGTTTTGATTTTCTTGGATTTATTCCAGACTGGATAAGGCTTCCAATTGGAAACTGTTCCTTTAGGGGAAGGGTCAGGCTTCTGTTCCTTATTCTGACGAAAGGAACGAAAACGGTTAGCAGCCCTAAATTTACCCTTAGATTTTTTATCCTGAGGCAAAAAAGCTCCCTTCCCCCAGTGACAGTTGAAATAATAGAATCCAACTGAGAACCAAATAATTTATTACCTTGGAAAGAAAGAGATAGCAATGTCGACTTAGAAGTCATATCAGCATTCCAAGATTTAAGCCATAAAGCTCTTCTAGCTAAAATAGCTAAAGACATATACCTGACATCAATTCTAATGATATAAAAAATGGCATCACAAATGAAATTATTAGCATGTTGAAGAAGCTTAACAATGCTATACACATTATGATCTGATACTTGTTGCGCTAAAGCCTCCAACCAAAAAGTTGAAGCTGCAGCAACATCAGCCAAATAAATAGCAGGCATAAGAAGATTACCTGAACATAAATAAGCCTTCCTTAGAAAAGATTCAAGCCTCCTATCTAAAGGATCTTTAAAAGAAGTACTATCTGCTGTAGGAATAGAAGTACGTTTAGCAAGAGTAGAGATAGCCCCATCAACTTTGGGGATTTTTTCCCAAAACTCCAATCTATCAGCCGGCAAAGGGTACAGTCTCTTAAACCTTAAAGGAGTAAATGAAGTACCCAAACTATTCCATTCCCTAGAAATTACATCTGAAATAGCATCAGGAACTGGAAAAACCTCTGGAATAACTACATGAGGTTTAAAAACTGAATTTAAACGTTTACTGGTTTTAATATCAAGAGGACTAGACTCCTCGATATCTAATGCAATCAACACCTCTTTTAGTAAAGAACGAATAAACTCCATCTTAAATAAATATGAAGATTTGTCAGTGTCAATATCTGAGGCAGAATCTTCTGAACCAGATAGATCCTCATCAGAGATAGATAAATCAGAATGTTGGCGGTCATTTAAAAATTCATCTGATTTATGAGAAATTTTAAAAGACCTTTAACGTTTATTAGAAGGTGGTATAACAGACAAAGCCTTCTGAATAGAATTAGAAACAAATTCTCTTACATTAACAGGAATATCTTGAACATTAGATGTTGAAGGAACAACAACAGGTAATGGACTATGACTAATGGAAATATTATAGAAAAGAAGTACAAATGTACAAAAGGTCTCCAGAAAACAGAGATTGGTGCCGGTTATAAGAAACAATATTGTATGCATATAAACTAGCCCTGGGGAGTAAAACAACTTATATTGTGGAGGGTATCGTAGCGACAGAAAACACACTGTATCTTTGTGCTGACAAACAGCGGAGTTCGTTACTTACAGGAATGTAGGCATACCCGCTCGACGGGGGACCAATAGCATTCAACCGGTTCTGTTCCAGGTAGTAATAGCCAGGTTACTCCTTGACCGGTAAACTGATTCAGCGTTTAGTGCCTTCTCCCTCCTCGAGACTACACGACCCGGCGTGCCGGCACTCACTGATGACGTAATCCAATGTCAGGTGTAAACAGCAATCCCAGCTACATTACCATCCTCCTCACAATACTACTCCCAGGGCGCATACAATAACTCACGGCTGCAGGGCACTGTTTAGACAGAAGGGCTCCTTACCCTTCTAAATAAATAGAAAAAATAAGTCCAGAAAGCTCCCATAAGAAAGTAAATAAAAGTCCAAATTTTATTTCATTAAATTTAAATCCAAGAGTTAAAAGCAACATAGAGGTAACATCAAGGATAGGTGGAGAGACAAATTCGTCTTACATGTTTCGGCCAAATGCAGCCGTAATCATAGACATAAATTCACACAGGTGTCACCCTTATTTACAGAGGTAAAATGTTCCTTATTGGTTAAAACATAACACACCCTTCCCCTTTTCCTCCCTTGCAAGAGAACAAATTAACCATTTAAGTACCACAGACATGTTTCCATTAAATAAATGTAAAGTGAATTAGGATTTAGCTTAAACCAAATTTAAATATATACATCAAACAAACAAATCAATGGATTACAGTTCTTAGGACAGAAAAACATCAGAGCACAAAATTCTTAATTACTCAAATAAGTATAGCAATAGATTACATATATAGTGTCAAACAAACAAAGGTGCAGCTCAATTTTACTGCCTTTACATATTTCCTTTTACTAATGATTTTGACTACTAGTAAGATATATCACACTCATAGGGTAACTAAAATTCTTTTAGCTCTTGAATTAAAATATATATATCTGTTTATTTGATTAAATACGTTCAACTTGATTTTTGTCTTCCATACATGGCTTATGCTTGGTCATTCATAAAAGAATTAATTTACAAACAGTAAATAATCACACTATCAACAGTTGGGAGCTAGCGCAATAACACCTATTCCCAAAAGTTAATAATGTCATTTTCGGAGTTAAACCCATAAGGAGTTAAAGTGCACATCTTATTAATCCAATAGACTTCTTGTCTAGCAAGAATTGACCATTTATCCCCCCCCCTCGGGGGTCTGCTTATGGATTCTATTGCATTCCATTCAAAGGTGCGCACATCACCCCCATGTACAAAAATGAAGTGTCTGGCCAGTTCTGAGCATTCAATTTTGTTTTTAATGTATCCCAAATGTTCTCGTATCCTAGTACGGACGTCACGGCTAGTCATACCTATATACTGTAATTTATGGCATGTACATCCTATCAAGTAAACCACAAAGGTGGTAGAGCAATTAACACATCCCTTGGTATTAAAGTTCTCATTGGTAACATAGGAAGTAAAGCTAGATCCTACTTTAATGACATCACAAGCTTTACAATTCTTCCCACATCTGTAGGTACCATTATGCCTTAACCAAGAGCTCTGATTTTGGGGGCCCCGAAGTTCACTAGGGGAAACCATGTTTCCCAAGGATAAATTTCTCCTATATACAAACCTGCAACCATCACTAACAACATCTTTCAGAAGATCATCTCCATATAAGATGGGTAGATACTTTTTAATGATGTTGCAGATCTGATAGTATTGCATGGAATATTTAGTAATGAACAATGGTTTATTGTCATTTTGATTTTTGGACTGTACATTAGAACCTCTATACTTTAGGAGACTGGCTCTATCGATTTTGATAGTATCCTCCATGGCATTTTTAATGACCTGAGCAGAATAACCTCTATTCTCAAGTCTTTTACTTAATGCCTGGGACTCAGAATAAAAAGTAACATCGTTTGAGCTAATTCTCCTAGTTCTTAGGAACTGGCCCTTAGCGATCCCCCTAAACACATGTCTTGGATGTGAGCTTGAGGAATGCAATATAGAGTTACCTGCAATGGGTTTGCGATAGACATTAGTTTCTATCTTCTTAGTGCACTTATTGAAACTCAATTCCACATCCAAGAAGTGTATAGTGTCAGGCCGCCACTCATAGGTAAATTGGATATCGGGAATACAAGAATTGAGATATCCTACAAAATCTCTGGCTTCCAGTTCAGAAAAGGTACCAATGAAAATCAGATCATCAATAAATCTCTTGTAGTACAATATCCTCGCTGAGTAGGGGTTCACATGTCCCAGCAAATACTTATATTCCATCCAGCCCATAAATAAGTTCGCGTATGAGGGGGCGAATTTCGCCCCCATGGCTGTGCCTTTTAGCTGGACATAGTGGACCCCCTCAAAGCGAAAATAATTGTGCTCAAGAAGAAATTTAGTAGCCAGAACAATAAACTCCTTAGTTTCATTAGAATATTCGGTTAACAAATCTAGAAAAAACTTCAAAGCTTCTAGACCCAATGAATGTGGTATTGACGTATACAGCGCTGTGACATCAACTGTCAGCCATGTCATACCTTCCACCACCTGCACAGTATCCACAAGGTTGAGTATGTGGGTAGTATCTCTTAAAAAGCTGGGAAGTGACATAACCAGCGGCTGCAGAATACAATCTATCCACTCTGATAGATGTTCAAACAATGACCCAATTCCAGCAACAATTGGTCGTCCCTTAACTTGCTCCAAACTCTTGTGGATCTTGGGCAGGTGGTGGAATATAGGTACCACAGGATCAGAGACAAACAAAAACTCAAAGGTACTTTGATCAATAATGCCCAGATACAAAGCATCATCAAGAATAGATTTCAATCTATTCTGGTACAATCTAGTGGGATTACTTCTGAGTGCTTTATATGAAGTGACATCACTCAACTGGCGTATAGCTTCATTCACATACATGTCCCTGTCCATTACCACAATATTGCCGCCCTTATCGGCCTGTTTGACCACTATTGACAAGTTATTTTGTAGAGATACAATCGCCTCTCTCTCTTGTCTACTTAGATTTGAGTGATCCACAGATGTGGTTTTGTCTAGGGCATGTAATTCTTCAGTTACTCGTTTGTGAAAGCTCTCCAAAGCTCTCCCCCTAGATTGCACAGGATAGAATTTAGACTTATTTTTAAACCTGGGGGTTAGTGTGTATGCCAAATCAGGATCATTGAATTGTTCTTTTTCTAGAGATTGTAAAGTTGTCAGATCACACATCTCTTTAAAATTCAAAAGTGAAAGTTTAGTGTCAACCTGTTCAAAATTTTGGGCTTCCTCTCTAGGTGCTCCCTCATTAGTAAAGTGTCTACGTAAGGTTAAATTGCGCACAAATTTATTTAAGTCTAGGATAGTTTGGAAAATATCAAATTTTTTTGTTGGACAAAACCCCAGACCAAAATTTAACACTTTAATTTCAATTGCACTTAGATTGTAGTGAGAGATATTGATAACCAAGTCATTTTTTATTTCTTGGTTGCACCTCTGAGGGTATATCTGTTTGCCCCTCTGATCTTGTTGGCTACTCCTGTTCCCCCTCCTCCCTTTGTTTTTAGAGCTGACCGAAAAACCTGGTTGTTAGATTTAGTTACATTAATTGTGTCATTTCCTACAGATACTGATGAACCACTTGCTACATTATTCGCTATACTAGTACTCCTAGGAATCGCTCCTGAGTATACAGTTTGTTCATTTCCAATATGTAAGCCATTAATGTGGTCATTGCTACACGCAGATTTAGCTTGGTTATACTGAATTAGTGGTTCTTGTGCAGATGTATTATTAGCTGTTGCATTCTGGCCTACATTAGTTTGAATATTATCATCATTCCTAGTAATTAATACATTCTCATTTTCAGAATTAGAACCCTCATCGTAGGAGGTGGAGAAGTTAGAGAGGGAATCATCATCTGTACTTTCATGATCATTTTTAAAAGTCACCCTTCTTCCTTTATTCTTCCTTCTCCTCCTCCTACGATTACTCTCAGTGGTATTAGAAATCATATTTTTACCATCCCCATCTTCATTATCATGAATAAACCAAGAAGACCTGCGTCTATGTAGTTTTTGCCACAAAAAGACTTGACCAGTAGAGTAGTCTTTCTGATCTCTAAGAAATTTTACATGTTTGGTTTGTATGATATCTTTCTTAAGGGTTTCAATAGCATCTTGTAACATCTTATCAAATTCACCGTAACCTTCATTTAGCTGGTGCTTATTAAGTTCAACCTGTAACGAAATAATATCATTTCTAATAGCATACAGTTGTTCAGTTTTATATTTTATAAGCATTAGCATGAGGCGTATGGAGCATTCAGATAGGATGCTGTTCCACTCTTTTATAAATTCAGAATCAGATACTTCGAATGTGGGGAACTTCTTTACCCTTAGTCCACGAGGGATCATATTTTGAGACACATATTTATTCATTATCCAGGTATCCAATTTAAGTCTTAATTCTTTAGTACGTAATTGCTCCATATTAAAAAATAAGTCACTAAGTTTAGTATTTGCAATGTCCAATGTAAAAAAATCCTCCAATTCCAGACCTGCTAAATCCAAATCATTTACTTCTGCAAGCGAAAAATAGTTCATTTGTTCCCTTGGTACCTCCATAGCTATTCAAGATATACTGGTATAATTCAGTTAAAGTTCAATCAGCCTAAGCACAGTTCAAAATCCGTACTGGAGTAAGGAGAAAAGTTCCATAGAAAAGAAGTACAAATGTACAAAAGGTCTCCAGAAAACAGAGATTGGTGCCGGTTATAAGAAACAATATTGTATGCATATAAACTAGCCCTGGGGAGTAAAACAACTTATATTGTGGAGGGTATCGTAGCGACAGAAAACACACTGTATCTTTGTGCTGACAAACAGCGGAGTTCGTTACTTACAGGAATGTAGGCATACCCGCTCGACGGGGGACCAATAGCATTCAACCGGTTCTGTTCCAGGTAGTAATAGCCAGGTTACTCCTTGACCGGTAAACTGATTCAGCGTTTAGTGCCTTCTCCCTCCTCGAGACTACACGACCCGGCGTGCCGGCACTCACTGATGACGTAATCCAATGTCAGGTGTAAACAGCAATCCCAGCTACATTACCATCCTCCTCACAATACTACTCCCAGGGCGCATACAATAACTCACGGCTGCAGGGCACTGTTTAGACAGAAGGGCTCCTTACCCTTCTAAATAAATAGAAAAAATAAGTCCAGAAAGCTCCCATAAGAAAGTAAATAAAAGTCCAAATTTTATTTCATTAAATTTAAATCCAAGAGTTAAAAGCAACATAGAGGTAACATCAAGGATAGGTGGAGAGACAAATTCGTCTTACATGTTTCGGCCAAATGCAGCCGTAATCATAGACATAAATTCACACAGGTGTCACCCTTATTTACAGAGGTAAAATGTTCCTTATTGGTTAAAACATAACACACCCTTCCCCTTTTCCTCCCTTGCAAGAGAACAAATTAACCATTTAAGTACCACAGACATGTTTCCATTAAATAAATGTAAAGTGAATTAGGATTTAGCTTAAACCAAATTTAAATATATACATCAAACAAACAAATCAATGGATTACAGTTCTTAGGACAGAAAAACATCAGAGCACAAAATTCTTAATTACTCAAATAAGTATAGCAATAGATTACATATATAGTGTCAAACAAACAAAGGTGCAGCTCAATTTTACTGCCTTTACATATTTCCTTTTACTAATGATTTTGACTACTAGTAAGATATATCACACTCATAGGGTAACTAAAATTCTTTTAGCTCTTGAATTAAAATATATATATCTGTTTATTTGATTAAATACGTTCAACTTGATTTTTGTCTTCCATACATGGCTTATGCTTGGTCATTCATAAAAGAATTAATTTACAAACAGTAAATAATCACACTATCAACAGTTGGGAGCTAGCGCAATAACACCTATTCCCAAAAGTTAATAATGTCATTTTCGGAGTTAAACCCATAAGGAGTTAAAGTGCACATCTTATTAATCCAATAGACTTCTTGTCTAGCAAGAATTGACCATTTATCCCCCCCCCTCGGGGGTCTGCTTATGGATTCTATTGCATTCCATTCAAAGGTGCGCACATCACCCCCATGTACAAAAATGAAGTGTCTGGCCAGTTCTGAGCATTCAATTTTGTTTTTAATGTATCCCAAATGTTCTCGTATCCTAGTACGGACGTCACGGCTAGTCATACCTATATACTGTAATTTATGGCATGTACATCCTATCAAGTAAACCACAAAGGTGGTAGAGCAATTAACACATCCCTTGGTATTAAAGTTCTCATTGGTAACATAGGAAGTAAAGCTAGATCCTACTTTAATGACATCACAAGCTTTACAATTCTTCCCACATCTGTAGGTACCATTATGCCTTAACCAAGAGCTCTGATTTTGGGGGCCCCGAAGTTCACTAGGGGAAACCATGTTTCCCAAGGATAAATTTCTCCTATATACAAACCTGCAACCATCACTAACAACATCTTTCAGAAGATCATCTCCATATAAGATGGGTAGATACTTTTTAATGATGTTGCAGATCTGATAGTATTGCATGGAATATTTAGTAATGAACAATGGTTTATTGTCATTTTGATTTTTGGACTGTACATTAGAACCTCTATACTTTAGGAGACTGGCTCTATCGATTTTGATAGTATCCTCCATGGCATTTTTAATGACCTGAGCAGAATAACCTCTATTCTCAAGTCTTTTACTTAATGCCTGGGACTCAGAATAAAAAGTAACATCGTTTGAGCTAATTCTCCTAGTTCTTAGGAACTGGCCCTTAGCGATCCCCCTAAACACATGTCTTGGATGTGAGCTTGAGGAATGCAATATAGAGTTACCTGCAATGGGTTTGCGATAGACATTAGTTTCTATCTTCTTAGTGCACTTATTGAAACTCAATTCCACATCCAAGAAGTGTATAGTGTCAGGCCGCCACTCATAGGTAAATTGGATATCGGGAATACAAGAATTGAGATATCCTACAAAATCTCTGGCTTCCAGTTCAGAAAAGGTACCAATGAAAATCAGATCATCAATAAATCTCTTGTAGTACAATATCCTCGCTGAGTAGGGGTTCACATGTCCCAGCAAATACTTATATTCCATCCAGCCCATAAATAAGTTCGCGTATGAGGGGGCGAATTTCGCCCCCATGGCTGTGCCTTTTAGCTGGACATAGTGGACCCCCTCAAAGCGAAAATAATTGTGCTCAAGAAGAAATTTAGTAGCCAGAACAATAAACTCCTTAGTTTCATTAGAATATTCGGTTAACAAATCTAGAAAAAACTTCAAAGCTTCTAGACCCAATGAATGTGGTATTGACGTATACAGCGCTGTGACATCAACTGTCAGCCATGTCATACCTTCCACCACCTGCACAGTATCCACAAGGTTGAGTATGTGGGTAGTATCTCTTAAAAAGCTGGGAAGTGACATAACCAGCGGCTGCAGAATACAATCTATCCACTCTGATAGATGTTCAAACAATGACCCAATTCCAGCAACAATTGGTCGTCCCTTAACTTGCTCCAAACTCTTGTGGATCTTGGGCAGGTGGTGGAATATAGGTACCACAGGATCAGAGACAAACAAAAACTCAAAGGTACTTTGATCAATAATGCCCAGATACAAAGCATCATCAAGAATAGATTTCAATCTATTCTGGTACAATCTAGTGGGATTACTTCTGAGTGCTTTATATGAAGTGACATCACTCAACTGGCGTATAGCTTCATTCACATACATGTCCCTGTCCATTACCACAATATTGCCGCCCTTATCGGCCTGTTTGACCACTATTGACAAGTTATTTTGTAGAGATACAATCGCCTCTCTCTCTTGTCTACTTAGATTTGAGTGATCCACAGATGTGGTTTTGTCTAGGGCATGTAATTCTTCAGTTACTCGTTTGTGAAAGCTCTCCAAAGCTCTCCCCCTAGATTGCACAGGATAGAATTTAGACTTATTTTTAAACCTGGGGGTTAGTGTGTATGCCAAATCAGGATCATTGAATTGTTCTTTTTCTAGAGATTGTAAAGTTGTCAGATCACACATCTCTTTTAAAATTCAAAAGTGAAAGTTTAGTGTCAACCTGTTCAAAATTTTGGGCTTCCTCTCTAGGTGCTCCCTCATTAGTAAAGTGTCTACGTAAGGTTAAATTGCGCACAAATTTATTTAAGTCTAGGATAGTTTGGAAAATATCAAATTTTTTTGTTGGACAAAACCCCAGACTATCAAAATCGATAGAGCCAGTCTCCTAAAGTATAGAGGTTCTAATGTACAGTCCAAAAATCAAAATGACAATAAACCATTGTTCATTACTAAATATTCCATGCAATACTATCAGATCTGCAACATCATTAAAAAGTATCTACCCATCTTATATGGAGATGATCTTCTGAAAGATGTTGTTAGTGATGGTTGCAGGTTTGTATATAGGAGAAATTTATCCTTGGGAAACATGGTTTCCCCTAGTGAACTTCGGGGCCCCCAAAATCAGAGCTCTTGGTTAAGGCATAATGGTACCTACAGATGTGGGAAGAATTGTAAAGCTTGTGATGTCATTAAAGTAGGATCTAGCTTTACTTCCTATGTTACCAATGAGAACTTTAATACCAAGGGATGTGTTAATTGCTCTACCACCTTTGTGGTTTACTTGATAGGATGTACATGCCATAAATTACAGTATATAGGTATGACTAGCCGTGACGTCCGTACTAGGATACGAGAACATTTGGGATACATTAAAAACAAAATTGAATGCTCAGAACTGGCCAGACACTTCATTTTTGTACATGGGGGTGATGTGCGCACCTTTGAATGGAATGCAATAGAATCCATAAGCAGACCCCCGAGGGGGGGGGATAAATGGTCAATTCTTGCTAGACAAGAAGTCTATTGGATTAATAAGATGTGCACTTTAACTCCTTATGGGTTTAACTCCGAAAATGACATTATTAACTTTTGGGAATAGGTGTTATTGCGCTAGCTCCCAACTGTTGATAGTGTGATTATTTACTGTTTGTAAATTAATTCTTTTATGAATGACCAAGCATAAGCCATGTATGGAAGACAAAAATCAAGTTGAACGTATTTAATCAAATAAACAGATATATATATTTTAATTCAAGAGCTAAAAGAATTTTAGTTACCCTATGAGTGTGATATATCTTACTAGTAGTCAAAATCATTAGTAAAAGGAAATATGTAAAGGCAGTAAAATTGAGCTGCACCTTTGTTTGTTTGACACTATATATGTAATCTATTGCTATACTTATTTGAGTAATTAAGAATTTTGTGCTCTGATGTTTTTCTGTCCTAAGAACTGTAATCCATTGATTTGTTTGTTTGATGTATATATTTAAATTTGGTTTAAGCTAAATCCTAATTCACTTTACATTTATTTAATGGAAACATGTCTGTGGTACTTAAATGGTTAATTTGTTCTCTTGCAAGGGAGGAAAAGGGGAAGGGTGTGTTATGTTTTAACCAATAAGGAACATTTTACCTCTGTAAATAAGGGTGACACCTGTGTGAATTTATGTCTATGATTACGGCTGCATTTGGCCGAAACATGTAAGACGAATTTGTCTCTCCACCTATCCTTGATGTTACCTCTATGTTGCTTTTAACTCTTGGATTTAAATTTAATGAAATAAAATTTGGACTTTTATTTACTTTCTTATGGGAGCTTTCTGGACTTATTTTTTCTAATGGAAATATTATCTGCTTTTGAAAGTTTATCATGACAACTAACACAAACTACAGCCGGAGGAACAGTTACCACAAGTTTACAACAAATGCACTTAGCTTTGGTAGAACCGACATCAGGCAGCAGCTTTCCAGAAGTAGATTCTGATACAGGGTCAGATTGCGACATCTTGCAATATGTAATAGAAAAAACAACATATAAAGCAAAATTATCAAATTCCTTAAATGACAGTTTCAGGAATGGGAAAAAATGCAAACAGAACAAGCCTCTAGGAACCAGAAGCAAAAAGAAACTGAGTGTCAAAGAAACTAGCGCCAAGTATGACGCCCACAATTGACAAATTTTTTGGCGCCAAAAACGTCTGCAACAAACATGAGCGTCATAGATGACGCAACCACGTTAAAATCTCTCTGCGACAACTACGATGCCGGAAATGACATCATAAACGTCAACAAATGTAATTTTCGTGCCAAAAAAGTCTTGCGCCAAAAATGACGCAATAAATTCTAGCTTTTTTTGCACCCGCGAGCATAACAGCACCGCAATTTAGAAAGAAAAGTCAATTTGAAAAATTTTCAGGTAAGAAAAAAATGTATTCATATGCATTTCCCAAAAAATGAAACTGACAGTCTGAATGAAGAAAATATACTGATTAACCTGAATCATGGCAAATATAAGTATAAAACATATATTTAGAACTTTACATATAAAGTGCCAAACCATAGCTGAGAGTGTCATAAATAAAATAAGGCATACTTACCAAAAGACACTCATCTACATATAGTAGATAGCCAAACCAGTACTGAAATGAGAATCAGTAGAGGTAATGGCATATAAGAGTATATCGTCGATCTGAAAAGGGAGGTAGGAGAAGCGATCTCTACGACCAATAACAGAGAACCTATGAAATAGATCCCCGATAGGATGACCATAGCATTCAATAGGAAATACTCCCTTCACATCCCTCTGTCATTCACTGCACTCTGAGAGGAAAACCGGGCTTCAGCATGCTGCGAAGCGCATATCAACGTAGAAATCTAGCACAAACTTACTTCACCACCTCCATAGGAGGCAAAGTTTGTAAAACTGAATTGTGGGTGTGGTGGGGGGTGTATTTATAGGCATTTTGAGGTTTGGGAAACTTTGCCCCTCCTGGTAGGAATGTATATCCCATACGTCACTAGCTCATGGACTCTTGCCAATTACATGAAAGAAACAAAGCAACATGTTTCTCAGCCTCACAGGGGCTGTTTCCTCAGGCTATTGAAAATGACTGATACACTTGCTATTTAACAAAGCTATCTGAATCATGAAAGTTTATTTTGGACTAGACTGTCCCTTTAACGGTAACCTGAAATTTCAGGCTGCAAGAAGAGGTCTACATTACTCAGTCATGCAGAGAGGCCAAATATCCTGCCTGGAACTGATGACATCAGGTAGTATCTGATTTCCAATTCATTACTGTAATAAAGGGACACTGAACCCAAATTTTTTCTTTCGTGATTCAGATAGAGCATGAAATTTTAAGCAACTTTCTAATTTAGTCCTATTATCAAATTTTCTTCATTCTCTTGGTATCTTTATTTGAAATGCAAGAATGTAAGTTTAGATGCCGGACCATTTTTGGTGAACAACCTGGGTTGTTCTTGCTGATTGGTAGATAAATTCATCCACCAATAAATAAGTGCTGTCCTTCTTTTTCAAATAAAGATAGCAAGAGAACGAAGAAAAATTGATAACAGGAGTAAATTAGAAAGTTGCTTAAAATTGCATGCTCTATCTGAATCACAAAAGAAAAAAATTGGGTTCAGTGTCCCTTTAAATATCCTAGTTAGTTTGGTGGCTCAACTAGAAGTGGGAGCAGTAATTTATTTTCCTCCAGATAAAAAGGTTATTAACCCAGGACTCAAATAGATCAGTAACTAGGCCTCTTGTTAATCATACCCCTACTGGGGAAAAAATGAATTTCCCTTTAACCCCTTAACGACCGAGGACGTGCAGGGTATGTCCTCAAAAAAAGGCAGTTAACGCCTGAGGACGTACCCTGCACGTCCTTGGTGTGGAAAGCAGCTGGAAGCGATCCTGCTCGCTTCCAGCTGCTTTCCGGTTATTGCAGTGATGCCTCGATATGGAGGCATCCTGCAATAACCTTTTTAAGCCATCCAGTGCAGAGAGAGCCACTCTGTGGCCCTCTCTGCACCGGAGATTGGTGGCTTACTGCGTTGGTGGGTGGGAGCCGGACCGGGAGGCGGGTGGCGGCCATCGATGGCCCTCGTGATGTGGAGGGGGGCGGGATCGTGGGCGGGGATGCCAGGGGGCGCGCACTGATGCGCGCACATGCACGGGAGGGTGGGGGTGGGCACGTGCACGGGGAGGGAGAGGGTGGGAACCGCTACACACAGAAAAAAAACAGTAGGAAAATGAAAAAAAAAAAAATAGTAAAAAAAAATAAACAAATAAGATAAAAAAAACAATCAGTTAGGTGATGGGGGTTGGTCTGTGGGGAGGGGGGAGCTACACTACAGAAAAACCGGGCAAAAAATAAAAAAAAAACATATTTTTTTGCAAACTGGTTACTGGCAGACAGCTGCCAGTACCCAAGATGGCCCCCAATAAGGCAGAGGGGAGGGTTAGAGAGCGGTTTTGGGGGGGGATCAGGGAGGTTGGGGGCTAAGGGGGGATCCTACCCAGTAGCATATGTAAATATGCTAAAAAAAAATTTTATTATTTTTAAAAACCCTTTTTTTTTAGTACTGGCAGACTTTCTGCCAGTACTTAAGATGGTGGGGACAATTGTGGTGTGGGGGAGGGAAGGGAGCTGTTTGGGAGGGATCAGGAGGTGGGATGTGTCAGGTGGGAGGCTGATCTCTACACTAAAGCTAAAATTAACCCTGCAAGCTCCCTACAAACTCCCTAATTAACCCCTTCACTGCTAGCCATAATACACGTGTGAGGCGCAACAGCATTTAGCGGCCTTCTAATTACCAGAAAGCAACGCCAAAGTCATATTTGTTTGCTATTTCTGAACAAAGGGGATCCCAGAGAAGCATTTACAACCATTTGTGCCATAATTGCACAAGCTGTTTGTAAATGATTTCAGTGAGAAACCTAAAATTGTGAAAAATTTAACTTTTTTTTTTTAATTTGATCGCATTTGGCGGTAAAATGGTGGCATAAAATATACCAAAATGGGCCTAGATCAATACTTGGGGTCGTCTACTACACTACAGCTAAAATTAACACTACGAGCTCCCTAAAAGCTCCCTAATTAACCCCTTAACTCCTGGGCATAATACACGTGTGGTGCGCAGTGGCATTTAGCGGCCTTCTAATTACCAAAAAGCAACGCAGAAGCCATATATGTCTGCTATTTATGAACAAAGGGGATCCCAGAGAAGCATTTACAACCATTTGTGCCATAATTGCACAAGCTGTTTGTAAATGATTTCAGTGAGAAACCTAAAATTGTGAAAAATGTAATGTTTTTTTTTTTATTTGATCGCATTTGGCGGTGAAATGGTGGCATAAAATATACCAAAATGGACCTAGATCAATACTTGGGGTCGTCTACTACACTACAGCTAAAATTAACGCTACAAGCTCCCTAAAAGCTCCCTAATTAACCCCTTAACTGCTGGGCATAATACACGTGTGGTGCGCAGTGGCATTTAGCGGCCTTCTAATTACCAAAAAGCAACGCCGAAGCCATATATGTCTGCTATTTCTGAACAAAGGGGATCCCAGAGAAGAATTTACAACCATTTATGCCATAATTGCACAAGCTGTTTGTAAATAATTTCAATGAGAAACTGAAAGTTTGTGAAAAAATTTGTGAAAAAGTGAACGATTTTTTTGTATTTGATCGCATTTGGCGGTGAAATGGTGGTATGAAATATACCAAAATCAGCCTAGATCAATACTTTGGGATGTCTACTAAAAAAAATATATACATGTCAAGGGATATTCAGGGATTCCTGAAAGATATTAGTGTTCTAATGTAACTAGCGCTAATTTTGAAAAAAAAAAATGGTTTGGAAATAGCAAAGTGCTACTTGTATTTATGGCCCTATAACTTGCAAAAAAGCATAGAACATGTAAACATTGGGTATTTCTAAACTCAGGATAAAATTTAGAAACTATTTAGCATGGGTTTTTTTTGGTGATTGTAGATGTGTAACAGATTTTGGGGGTCAAAGTTAGAAAAAGTGTGTTTTTTTCCATTTTTCCTCATATTTTATAATTTTTTTTATAGTAAATTATAAGATATGATGAAAATAATGGTATCTTTAGAAAGTCCATTTAATGGTGAGAAAAATGGTATATAATATGTGTGGGTACAGTAAATGAGCAAGAGGAAAATTACAGCTAAACACAAACACCGCAAAAATGTAAAAATAGCCTTGGTCCCAAACGGACAGAAAATGGAAAAGTGCTGTGGTCATTAAGGGGTTAATGTAGCCATCGGGGAACTGAACTTGATAAGAGTTGCAATAAACTCAGAGAAAGAAAGTAAGATTAAGACAGCTTTGGTCAAAGGTGTTATGGGAAGAGTATATAGGGAGATAAGTTTCTTAAAAAAACAAAGATACTTTACCAGAGAAAACCTGTCTAGGTATAAACAGAGTAAGACATGTACATTGTAGGCTTGAAATGCCGTACCTAAAGTTTCCTCATGGGTTGCAGAGTCCCCTTTAGAAGGAGCACCCTGCCTAATGTTAGTAGGGTGTAAATGGTTTACAATGCCAAAAGTTTAAAACAGACCCGTAATAGGCCTTTATCAAGACTCGATAAAGGCCTATTATGGGCCGAAATGTGTTGACCAAAGTACTGGTAAGCCTAATTTCATCTGTTCATTTATGTTAAAACGATCTACACTATTATTTATTTCTTTCGCAGGAGGATATTTGGAAACTTTATATCAATTTCGACCCCAAAGGACACTTTGAAATACATATGTGGGAACACATCATGTCACATTAATAGGACACTTATGCACTCACCTAAGGAGACTATTTAAGGAGCACATCCAAGTTCACGTTTATTGTTCACGTTATTTTTTAAGACTTTAGTTTGTCATTTTTCATTTTTTCGTTTTGGGTTTTTTCTTGTACCCACTATTTTAAGGATTACACCACTTTTTTGGACAGTTTGATGTAATTTTTTCTATATTTCTCCTATCATCTTACCTGAATCAGTGGCCTTAATTATTGAAGATACCACTTATATCACATTATACGATATTGGACACCATTATTCACCCAACCAAGTGAAGGTTCATTTGTTGAGGATTAGCAATAGTAGGAAATATCCTAGATCGAATTTTACATTAGTATTTTATATTGAAGATTGTATTGTATTATCTAATATTGTATTGTTTTATATTGTATTAACTTTATCAGTGATTTTATTACATGGATCCATGAGTATTGTTTATATTATATGTTTATATTATATGTATGAATAAACTTCATAAGTACTAGGAATACCTTTGCCTCCATCAGGTTAGGCGCTTTGGTTACACACACACTACATATTTATTCACACTGGTGACAGCTAGGGGTCACTATACCAAGGCTAAGAGGTACATTTCCAATTGGCGCTAAAGCGACTATCTTTCCCCTACATCCAAATAAAGGTTTTATTGAAACATCACCTTTAAAAAAAAAATCACAACGCTGTGATTTGTTTTTTAAGATGATGTTTCAATAAAACCTTTTTTTGGATGTATTATGAAGTGGTGCTGCTATTCTGTTGGATTACTTTGAATAGGGGGATGCAAAAGCCCTTTAACATGCACCATGTGAGAAAAGAGTAACACGGTCAGTAATTTCGTACAGCCTGTAACTTATCTAAACTTTCATCGGAGAATGCTGTGCTCCAGCAGGAAGGTTGAAGGGGCAGACTTACCGGACTGCCTGTCACACTACATAATTAGTGGGGGTTCCATTTCCAACAAGAACACGGAAACAAATAAAAGACAGCAAGAGAGGGAGGGACCTGAGACCAGCAGGCTTAGCAGGTCATTTCAACTAAACTCTCACATGCTGCTGCATGTCACTCACAGGTAGGGTTGCCAGCTCAGCCATGTTTTCCTGGACACTTATTGTAGGGTATGCAGGGAGAAACATGAATAGTGTTGATCAGGATCACTATTCGTGTGCAATTCGTGTTCACCTCTGCACACCCTGCAGCATGTTTAACTCATAAGTGTCCAAGAAACATGCCAATGTTGCTTTTGTAAGAGTGAATACAGTTTTCACGCCCAGCAAAAAGCAAGTGGAGTGCCGTCCCATTATTTCTCCTATTAACATGAACATTATAGTTAGAAATAAGTAGTATGTGACTATTTATTTATAATAATAATTTGAATTTAAAGGGACATGCAATATAATTTTTTTCTTTCATGTTTTAGAGTGTGCAATTTTAAACAACTTTCCAGTTCACTTTCATTATTTAGTTTTTTTGTTCTATTGGTATACTTTGTTGACAAGCATACCTAGGTAGGCTCAGGAGCTGCCAATTGGTGGCTGCACATATATGCCTCATGTTATTGGCTCACTCATGTGGATTGCTGTTTCTTCAACAAAGGCTACCAAGAGAATGAAACAAATTAGATAATAGAAATAAATTGGAAAGTTGTTGAAAATTATACTTTATCTGAATCACAAAAGAAAAAAAATAGGTTTATATCCTTTTAATAAATATTATTACATTTTCTCTTTATTATATTATTATAACACTGCATTTGAGATAGACATTTAAATATCTGCTTTGTTGTGGCAAATAAAAACTAAAAACTATAAATACACCAAGTGAGATACATTTGAATATCCTATATTATAAAAGGCCAAGTGTTTGTCTGAAGCCGTCATGCGCAGTAGAGACAAACACTTGGCCTTGAGATAGGGAGCGCGAGGTACACAGCATACAAGCAGCTGTGAGATAGGGAGCGCGAGGTACACAAACAGCTGTGAGGTCTGCTGCGTGAGAAGCGGCCACGCGCTCCCCAGACCTCACAGCTGTTTGTGGCCGACGGGAGCGTTGCAATGGGGGCGTGACCAGGCGTCATGAGGGGCGTGGCCGGGCGTCGCGAGGGGCGTGGCCGGGCGGGTGTCGCCGCGATGGGGTGTGGCCGGGCGGGGTCCCGCGATGTGAACATAGAGCCAGAGAGGGAGCAGGAGAGGGGGCGAGAGAGACAAAGTGGGGGGGAAGAGAGACAAAGGGGGGGGAAGAGAGACAAAGGGGGGGGGAAGAGAGACAAAGGGGGGGGAAGAGAGACAAGGGGGGGAAGAGAGACAAAGGGGGGGAAGAGAGACAAAGGGGGGGGGAAGAGAGACAAAGGGGGGGGGAAGAGAGACAAAGGGGGGGGGAAGAGAGACAAAGGGGGGGGAAGAGAGACAAAGGGGGGGGGAGAGAGACAAAGGGGGGGGGAAGAGAGACAAAGGGGGGGGGAAGAGAGGCAAAGGGGGGGGGAAGAGAGACAAAGGGGGGGGGGGAAGAGAGACAAAGGGGGGGGGAAGAGAGACAAAGGGGGGGGAAGAGAGACAAAGGGGGGGAGAAGAGAGACAAAGGGGGGGGGGAAGAGAGACAAAGGGGGGGAAGAGAGACAAAGGGGGGGGAAGAGAGACAAAGGGGGGGGGAAGAGAGACAAAGGGGGGGGGAGAGAGACAAAGGGGGGGAGAGAGACAAAGGGGGGGGGAAGAGAGACAAAGGGGGGGAAGAGAGACAAAGGGGGGGGAAGAGAGACAAAGGGGGGGGAAGAGAGACAAAGGGGGGGGGGAGAGAGACAAAGGGGGGGGGAGAGAGACAAAGGGGGGGGAAGAGAGACAAAGGGGGGGGAAAGAGAGACAAAGGGGGGGGAGAGAGACAAAGGGGGGGGGGAGAGAGACAAAGGGGGGGGAAGAGAGACAAAGGGGGGGGGAAGAGAGACAAAGGGGGGGGAAGAGAGACAAAGGGGGGGGGAAGAGAGACAAAGGGGGGGGGAAGAGAGACAAAGGGGGGGGGAGAGAGACAAAGGGGGGGGAGAGAGAAAAAGGGGGTGAAGAGAGACAAAGGGGGGGGGAGAGAGACAAAGGGGGGGAAGAGAGACAAAGGGGGGGGAAGAGAGACAAATGGGGGGGGAAGAGAGACAAAGGGGGGGGAGAGAGACAAAGGGGGGGGAAGAGAGACAAAGGGGGGGAAGAGAGACAAAGGGGGGGGGAAGAGAGACAAAGGGGGGGGGGAGAGAGACAAAGGGGGGGGGGAGAGAGACAAAGGGGGGGGGAAGAGAGACAAAGGGGGGGGAGAGAGACAAAGGGGGGGGAAGAGAGACAAAGGGGGGGGAAGAGAGACAAAGGGGGGGGGAAGAGAGACAAAGGGGGGGGAAGAGAGACAAAGGGGGGGGGAAGAGAGACAAAGGGGGGGGAAGAGAGACAAAGGGGGGGGAAGAGAGACAAAGGGGGGGGAAGAGAGACAAAGGGGGGGAAGAGAGACAAAGGGGGGGGAAGAGAGACAAAGGGGGGGGAAGAGAGACAAAGGGGGGGGGAGAGAGACAAAGGGGGGGGGAGAGAGACAAAGGGGGGGGGAAGAGAGACAATGGGGGGGGGAAGAGAGACAAAGGGGGGGGGGGAGAGAGACAAAGGGGGGAAGAGAGACAAAGGGGGGGAAGAGAGACAAAGGGGGGGGAAGAGAGACAAAGGGGGGGGGAAGAGAGACAAAGGGGGGGAAGAGAGACAAAGGGGGGGGGAAGAGAGACAAAGGGGGGGTGGAAGAGAGACAAAGGGGGGGGAAGAGAGACAAAGGGGGGGGGGGAAGAGAGACAAAGGGGGGGGGGAGAGAGACAAAGGGGGGGAAGAGAGACAAAGGGGGGGGAAGAGAGACAAAGGGGGGGGAAGAGAGACAAAGGGGGGGGAAGAGAGACAAAGGGGGGGGAAGAGAGACAAAGGGGGGGAAGAGAGACAAAGGGGGGGGAGAGAGACAAAGGGGGGGGAGAGAGACAAAGGGGGGGGAGAGAGACAAAGGGGGGGGGAGAGACAAAGGGGGGGGGAGAGACAATGGGGGGGAGAGAGACAAAGGGGGGGGAGAGAGACAAAGGGGGGGAGAGAGACAAAGGGGGGGGAGAGAGACAAAGGGGGGGAGAGAGACAAAGGGGGGGGAGAGAGACAAAGGGGGGGGAAGAGAGACAAAGGGGGGGAAGAGAGACAAAGGGGGGGGAAGAGAGATAAAGGGGGGGGGAAGAGAGACAAAGGGGGGGGAAGAGAGACAAAGGGGGGGGGGAGAGAGACAAAGGGGGGGAAGAGAGACAAAGGGGGGGGAAGAGAGACAAAGGGGGGGGGAAGAGAGACAAAGGGGGGGGAAGAGAGACAAAGGGGGGGGGAAGAGAGACAAAGGGGGGGGAAGAGAGACAAAGGGGGGGGGAAGAGAGACAAATGGGGGGGGGAAGAGAGACAAAGGGGGGGGAAGAGAGACAAAGGGGGGGAAGAGAGACAAAGGGGGGGAAGAGAGACAAAGGGGGGGAAGAGAGACAAAGGGGGGGGAGAGAGACAAAGGGGGGGGAAGAGAGACAAAGGGGGGGGGGGGAGAGAGACAAAGGGGGGGAAAGAGAGACAAAGGGGGGGAAGAGAGACAAAGGGGGGGGGAGAGACAAAGGGGGGGGGAGAGAGACAAGGGGGGGAAGAGAGACAAAGGGGGGGAAGAGAGACAAAGGGGGGGAAGAGAGACAAAGGGGGGGGAAGAGAGACAAAGGGGGGGGAAGAGAGACAAAGGGGGGGGAAGAGAGACAAAGGGGGGGGAAGAGAGACAAAGGGGGGGGAAAGAGAGACAAAGGGGGGGGGGAAGAGAGACAAAGGGGGGGGAGAGAGACAAGGGGGGGGAAGAGAGACAAAGGGGGGGGAAGAGAGACAAAGGGGGGGGAAGAGAGACAAAGGGGGGGAAGAGAGACAAAGGGGGGGGAAGAGAGACAAAGGGGGGGGGGAAGAGAGACAAAGGGGGGGGAAGAGAGACAAAGGGGGGGTGGAAGAGAGACAAAGGGGGGGTGGAAGAGAGACAAAGGGGGGGAAGAGAGACAAAGGGGGTGGAGAGAGACAAAGGGGGGGGGAAGAGAGACAAAGGGGGGGGAAGAGAGACAAAGGGGGGGAAGAGAGACAAAGGGGGGGGAAGAGAGACAAAGGGGGGGGGGAGAGAGACAAAGGGGGGGGGAAGAGAGACAAAGGGGGGGAAGAGAGACAAAGGGGGGGAGAGAGACAAAGGGGGGGGGAGAGAGACAAAGGGGGGGAGAGAGAAAAAGGGGGGGGAGAGAGACAAAGGGGGGGAGAGAGACAAAGGGGGGGGAGAGAGACAAAGAGGGGAAGAGAGACAAAGGGGGGGGAGAGAGACAAAGGGGGGGGAGAGAGAGACAAAGGGAGGGGGAGCCAAAGAGGGGGGAGAGAGAGAGCAAAAGAGGGGAGAGAGCCAAAGAGGGTGGGGGGAGAGCAAAAGAGGGGAGAGAGAGAGCAAAAGAGGGGAGAGAGAGAGCAAAGGAGAGGGGGGAGAGAAAGCAAAAGAGGGGAGAGAGAGAGCAAAGGAGAGGGGGGAGAGAAAGCAAAAGAGAGGGGGGAGAGAAAGCAAAAGAGAGGGGGGAAGAGAGAGCAAAAGAGAGGGGGGAGAGAGCAAGGGGTGGGACCGCTGTACTGCAAAAAATGGCCCGTGTACACGGGCTTTAGTACTAGTATATAAATAAATGGAAGCAAAATAAAAATTAAACTTTCAGGGTTTAGAAAGAAATCAATTTTATACAACTTTCCTATTTGTTTCTATGATTAAAAAATGTTTTGTCCTTTTTATCCTTTGAAGCAGAGTAAACCTAAGTAAGCTCATAGGAGTTCAGGAGCAAATTTGATAATAGAAATAATTTGGAAAGTTGTTTAAAATTGATGATCTATCTGAATCATGGCAGTTTCATTTTAATTACCTGTCTCTTTAAAGAGATATAAAACCTACATTTTTTTCTTTTATGATTCAGATTGAGAATACAAATTTAAACAACGTTCCAATGTACTTGTAGGGGCATATTTAACAATGTGCGAGCGGACATAATACGAAGTAGCGTATCATGTCAGCTACACATCGATAAACGCTGGCATTTATCATTGCACCAGCAGTTCTTGTGAACTGCTGGTGCAATGCCGCCCCTGCAGGTTTGCAACCAATCGTCCGCTAGCAGGGGGTGTCAATCAACCCGATCGTATTCGATTGGCTTTATTTATGTCCGGTGCCTCAGAGCAGGCGGACAAGTTATGGAGCAATAGTCTTTAGATCGCTGCTTCATAACCTCTGTTTCCAGCGAGCCCGAAGGGTTACCGGAAACAAGGGGCCTCAAGATCCATACGGAGCTTGATAAATATGCCCCGTAGTATCAAATTTTCTTGCTTTTCTTATTATCCTTTGTTGAAAAGCAGGAAGGTCCGTTCAAGAGTGTGCACGTGTCTGCAGTACTATATGGCAACAGTTTCGCAAGAATGTTATCTATTTGCAAGAGCACTAGAGGGCAGCACTATTTCCTGTGATTTAGTGCTCCAGATGCCTTCCTAGGTATCTCTTCAACAAAGAATAGCATGGTAATGAAGAAAATTCGATAATAGAATTTAATTGGAAATTGTTTTAAATGGTCTGCTCTGTCTGAATCGTAAACTAAAATGTTTAGGGTTCATATCCCTTTAATGGGAACTAATAAAAATCAAGTGTACTTTATTTCTACAATAGCATACTATTCTACTAGCATACTATTCTACTAGCAATAGCATACTATTCTACTAGCATACTATTCTACTAGCATACTATTCTACTAGCATACTATTCTACTAGCAATAGCATACTATTCTACTAGCATACTATTATACTAGCATACTATTCTACTAGCATACTATTCTACTAGCATACTATTCTACTAGCAATAGCATACTATTCTACTAGCATACTATTATACTAGCATACTATTCTACTAGCATACTATTCTACTAGCATACTATTCTACTAGCATACTATTCTACTAGCAATAGCATACTATTCTACTAGCATACTATTATACTAGCATACTATTCTACTAGCATACTATTCTACTAGCAATAGCATACTATTCTACTAGCATACTATTATACTAGCATACTATTCTACTAGCATACTATTCTACTAGCATACTATTATACTAGCATACTATTCTACTAGCATACTATTCTACTAGCATACTATTCTACTAGCATACTATTCTACTAGCATACTATTATACTAGCATACTATTCTACTAGCATACTATTCTACTAGCATACTATTCTACTAGCATACTATTCTACTAGCATACTATTATACTAGCATACTATTCTACTAGCATACTATTCTACTAGCATACTATTATACTAGCATACTATTCTACTAGCATACTATTCTACTAGCATACTATTATACTAGCATACTATTCTACTAGCAATAGCATACTATTCTACTAAATAATTGCCTACTCACTAATCTAGTTATAGTGACCAGTTGGGCATATTCATAATTCTCTCCTATTCCTTTACTTCTTCCCAATTTTAGAGCCTAATACTTTAGTCAACTTGATGGGACTCAATATAAGACATGCACTGTAATTGCTCATTTTTTTATCACATTTTGCCATAGTCCTGTAAACCTCAATTCCTATATAAAATTGCCATATTCAGTATCACTTGATTTTTAGTACTTAAAGGAATCCATAAAACAAAAAAAATTAACAGTTATCAAGAAAGACCACTTAATTTAAATTTTATTTTTCAATTACAAAGTCATGATATTAATTATGGTTTTGACATAATAATTTGCCCCTCTTCAAAGGTTGCTCTCTAAGAAAACTTAAGAATAACCTGATCTACTACATTTTTCATGTTACTTATAATAAGAAACCACTGATATGGAATTTCCCAGACAAGTAGCTAGTGTGACGGTGTAGAAAAGGTAAATATACCAGTAGGAGATTGGAGCTTTCTGTTTTCTTAAGAAACACTTCAAATCCCTGTGCACATTCATAAGCTGCTATATCCGCATTCTCTTTCTTTTTTAACTGAAGGTATCTTTAAATGCATAAAATCTATAACCCAAGCTAAAATCTAGAAGATGGAAATGTATATGACTTAAAAGTGACTGTAGCTTATTTTTTTAATTAAGATTAATGATATACAACTTTCTGTGGCTTTTCTGTAGTTTAACCCCTTAAGGACCAGCGACGTACCCTGTATGTCGCTGGCCTTTTTTTGGGACTTGATTGTTTTATATCGCGGTCTTGCTACCAGCGTTGAGACTGCTCTATTCCACAAAGCCTGCTGGAGGGAGGGAATTAATAGCGTGTTCTTGCTAGACTTGTGCTATTATGTCCTGAAAAAACCCTTAACGACCAGTGACATATAGGGTACATTGTGGTCATTAAGGGGTTAAATATGTTTGTCTGTGTATGAAAGAAGACATTATGGGGCCGATTTATCAAGTGTCGGGCAGACATGATCTGCTGTAGCGGATCATGTCCGCCCGACATCGCTAAATGCTGACAGCATACGCTGTCGGCATTTAACATTGCACAAGCATTTCTAGTGAAATGCTTGTGCAATGCCGCCCCCTGCAGAACCGCTAGCAGGGGGTGTCAATCATCCGATCGTATCTGATCGGGATGATTGCTGTCCGACGCATCAGAGGTGGCGGATAAGCGAAGGAGCAGTGGTCTTAAGACAGCTGCTTCTTAACTTATGTTTCTGGTGAGCTTGGCAGTTCGTGCGGAAACTGCTGCATTCGCAGCTTGATAATTCAGCCCCTATGGTTCATTTGAGGTTTCACATAAGTGTTTATAATGTGAATTTTACAGATGACTTAAATGCTCATTACTTTTGTTGCCTATACAGTATTCCCCCCCATATCCGTGGGGCATGGGCAATACGTTCCAAGACCTACTTACTACAGATGCCCAAAACCACAGATAGTAGTGAACCCTAAATATAAGTTTTTTTTTTCTTTATATAGATACATATGATAGTTTAATTGATAAATTGCACACAATATGATATTACCAACATTAAATAATAATAAAATACATTCACCTAGATTATGAGTTTTGAGCGCTATAGGGAAAGTAAAGAACGCCACAAAAGTTGCGTTATTTAACCCCCTATAGCGCTTCCAAAAACAGGCTTGTGCGGGCGATATGGCTGTGTTGAGCTACATACCGCATACAAAAGCAGCATTGTTTTGACATGCTCGTGCACGCTTTCTCCATAGACATCAATGGGGAGAGCCGGCTAAAAAAAGTCTAACACCTGCGATCGCGGAAACAAAAGCTCCGTAACGAAGCCCCATTGATGTCTATGGGGAAAAAGAAACTACAGTTTAAACCTAACACCCTAACATAAACCCCGAGTCTAAACACCCTTAATCTGCTGCCCCTGACATCGCCAATGCCTGCCTATAGATATTAACCCCTAATCTGACGCTCCCGATATCGCCGCCACCTAAATTAAATGATTAACCCATAATCTGCCGCTCACGATATCCCTGCCACTATACTAAAGTTATTAACCCCTATTCCACCGCACCCCAACATCACCGCAACTAAAAAAAGGTATTAACCCCTTAACCTCTGGCCTCCCAAATCATTACCACTAAATAAACCTATTAACCCCTAAACCGCCAGCCCCCACATCGCAACAACCTAAATTAAACTATTAACCCCTAACCCTAACGTAACCCTAACCCTAACGTAACCCTAACGTAACCCTAACCCTAAACCTAACACCCCCTAACTTTAACATAATTAAAATATAGCTAAATTAAAATTATTACCTAAATAAACCTATTAACCCCTAAACCGCCAGCCCCCCACATCACAACAACCTAAATTAAACTATTAACCCCTACACCTACCCCTAAACCTAACCCTAACCCTAACACCCCCTAACTTTAACATAATTAAAAAAAGATCTAAATTACATTTACAATTATTTACTAAATAATTTCTATTTAAAACTAAATACATACTTACCTGTAAAATAAAACCTAAGCTAGCTACAATATAGCTATAGTTATATTGTAGCTATCTTAGGTTTTATTTTTATTTCACAGGTAAGTTTGTTTTTATTTTAACTAGGTAGACTAGTTAGTAAATAGTTATTAACTATTTACTAACTACCTAGCTAAAATAAATACAAACTTACCTGTGAAATAAAACCTAACATTACAAAAAAAACACTAAAATCACAAAAAAAAAACTACCATTACAAAACCAAACAAACAAAATTATCCAAAAAATAAAGAATATTCCTATTCTAATACCCTTTTAAACAAAAAACCGACGCCAAAATAAAAAAAGCCTAATCTAGAATAAACTACCAGAGAACCCTTAAAAGGGCCTTTTGTAGGGCATTGCCCTGAGATAAACAGCTCTTTTGCTCCAAAACAAAATACAAACACCCCCTAACACTATACAAACCCCCACCCCCCAAACTACTCAAGGCCCTTAAAAATGCCTTTTGGGTGCCCCTTAAAAGGGCCTTTTGTAGGGCATTGCCCTAAGTTAAACAGCTCTTTTGCTAAAAAAAACACCCCCTAAAAATATACATTACACAAAATAACGAACAAATTATCAAAAATAAAAAAATTATTCCTATTCTAATACCCATAAAAAAAAACTCCAAAAAAACCTAATCTAGAATAAACTACCAATGGCCCTTGAAAGATATCAGCTCTTTTAGTGAAAAAAAAATTACAAAGACCCACTAAAATTACAACCCCCCACCCCCCCCAAACCCACAAAATAAAAAAACTATCTAAAAAACCTAAGCTACCCATTGCCCTGAAAAAGGCATTTGTATGGACATTGCACTTAAAAGGGCATTTAGCTCTTTTACTGCCCAGACCCAAAACTAAAAAAAAAACACCCAAAAAACCCTAAAAAAAAGCCTAAGACTAACCCCAAGACGATCCACTTACAGTTTTTGAAGTCCCGCTTGAACGATCTTCATCCCGGAGTTGAAGTCCTGATCCAAGTAGCGAGAAGTCTTCATCTAGGTGGACTCTTCAATCTTCATCCAGGCGGCATCTTCTATCTTGAATTCCGGAGGCACGGAGCGGGTCCATCCTGAAGACATCCTCTTCATATGGTCGCCACTGTACACTGAATCTTCAATGAAAGGGACGCGATCCAAGTAGATGGCGTTCCTTGCATTCCTATTGGCTGAAAAATTTGAATCAGCCAATTGGAATTAGAGCTGCTAAAATCCTTTTGGCTGTTCAAATAAAATGCCAATAGGATTTTAGCAGCTCTCATTCTATTGGGTTAGTGTTAAGCTAGTTTTTTATTTTGGGGGGTTGGTTGGGTGGTGGGTTTTACTGTTGGGGGGGTGTTTGTGTTTTTTTTACAGGTAAAAGAGCTGATATCTTTGGGGCAATGCCCCACAAAAGGACATTTTAAGGGCCATTGGTAGTTTATTGTAGGCTAGGGTTTCTTTTATTTTGTGTGGGCTTTTTTATTTTGATAGGGCTTTTAGATTAGGTGTAATTCTTTTTTATTTTGGATAATTTCATTAGTTATTTTCCGTAATTTAGTGTTTGTTATTCTTTGTAACTTAGTATTTTTTTGTTTATGTATTTAGATACTTTGTAATTTTTAGAGTAATGTTAGGATTTTTGTAATGTGTAGTTTAGTTTCATTTCATTGGTAGTTAGATTAATTTTAGTTTAATAATTATATTAGTTTAATTGTTAGTTTAAACTTAGTTTTTTTAATTTGACAGGTAAATTTAAATTTTATTTAAGCTAGGTAAATTGTAATTTTAATATAAAGGGGGTGGTTAGGTTTAGGGGCAAATAGTTTAATTTTGTTTATTTCGATGTGGGGGGCTTTCGATTTAGGGGTTAATAGTTTAGCATATTTCATTGTGGGGGGGCTTGCGGTTTCGGGGTTAATAGGTTTAGTATAGCGGCGGCGGTGTATGGCTTAATAACTTTAGTATAGTGGGGGCGATGTGGGCAGACGGCAGATTAAGGGTTAATAATATTTAACTAGTGTTTGCATTGTGGGCGGCGGTTTAGGGGTTAATAACTTTATTATAGTGGTGAGGATGTCAGGGAGTGGCGGAATAGGGGTTAATATTTTTTTAAAGTGGCAGCGATGTCGGGAGCGGCAGATTAGGGGTTAATAAATTTATTATAGTATTTGCGATGCGGGAGGGCCTTGGTTTAGGGGTTAATAGGTAATTTATGGGTTTTTAACACTTTAGTTATGAGCTTTATGTTACAGCTTTGTAGCGTAAAACTCATAACTACTGACTTTAGATGGCGTTACAGATCTTGCCGTTTTAGGCTGTAACGCTTGCATTTTAGCCTCACCGCAAAACACGTAATACCAGCGCTATGTGAATCCCTTTAAAAAATGTAATTTTTATGATTGCGGTACTGACGTTGCATTACAGGCTAAAAGGCTTGCGGTACACCTATACCGACAAGACTCGTAATGGCTGCGTTAGGGAAAATGATGCGTTATGGGCCACAACGCTGCTATTTGACTCATAACACAAAACTCGTAATCTAGGTGATTGTACATTATTATACTTGTGTCTCTGGAATGAATGTGATTCTGACTTTTTAGCTTAACACTCAAGGAGCAATGAAAAATATCTTGTTCACACACAGGTTAAATAAATCTTTACATTACATTTTACATTTATTTCTTAAAAAATCTTAGCCTATTATGGGTACTCACCGGCTTCTCCGTTCTTCGTGTTGATGCGATGATATGATGATGCAACAATGATAAAATGTCTGCGATGATGAAATGAAGTGAGGTGAGCAATGTGGAGATTGTAACGGTGCAAGATTTCATCACACAACTCAGAATGTTTATTTCTGGTATTTTTTATTTAATATTTACGAGCCACTGTAAACTGCGGATAACTGAAACTGTAAACTGCGGATAACAGAAACCAAATTATTATTATCATCAGTTTTTTGAAGAGCACCAACAGATTGCGCAGCACTAACCAAATCCGTGGTTACGTGGGTTCTACTGTACATTTCTGCAATTACATGAACAAACAGATGATACTTTGTATTGTTTTCAGAAGCCAGAAATGTGCACTACTGTTATACTTAGGATGTTACCATGGAAACCATGCTCTGGTGTTTCTGCACACGAGACAAAAGTTTGTTACAGAGAAAAAAACTATTTGAGATTAGATTCTCTACAGTTATTGTCTAAAACAGGGCCAGACTGGGAATAAAAAGCAGCCATGAAAAATTTGAAGGCCATCCCTGTTTTCCGTTGAGTCCATAAAATGCACACTCCCTGTTTTCCGTTGAGTCCATAAAATGCACACGTCCCATTTTTCTTAAAGGGCCATGATACCCAAATGTTTAAACACTTGAAAGTGATGCAGCATAGCTGTAAAAAGCTGACTAGAAAATATCACCTGAACATCTCTATGTAAAAAAGAAAGATATTTTACCTCAAAAGTTCCTCAGTAGCCACATCCCATTGTAAAGGACTTCTAAGCAGCAAATCAGTATGTCTGTCCCGGGACAGCTAAGGGATTGAGCCTCGTGCACTCTCATGTTATTTCCCTATTCAGTTTAAGGAAGTTTACTATGAAATCTCATTAGAGTTAAGTCAAATCTCATGAGATCACAGTAAAAGAGTTCATGACCTCAGCACTGTTGATGCTGATTGGCTGCTGTTCATTTCATCTTTTTTTTTTTTTTTTACCTGCAGCTGGGAGCAGCTGAATTATAACTTTTTACACAGAACTTACTCTGCTGAGCTGAGGAGATTGTGAGGTAAAATATCTTCCTTTTTTACATAGAGATGCTCAGGTGATATTTTCTTGTCAGCTTTTTACAGTTATACTGCATCAGTTTCAAGTGGTTTAGCATATGAGTATTATGTCCCTTTAAGAGGATTACTGGGGTATTCCTTCTCCCAATATTTTTTTAAGAATTAAATTATATTAGTTTGGGCGGAGCCAACTGCAGATGTGAGTGGATGTGCATTGCAAGAGCTCCTGGTCTTAATAGGTTTTTTGTGACATTTATCTATATTTATATAGAACTTTTGATCTATAACTGGTCTCCCTCTGTGAAGAGCTTTTTATCAACGACTTGAAGACCCTAGGAGTACCTATTCAGGATAATCTCTACTATCAGCCCTTCAGTGAGTCCACGTGGATGCAAGAGGAACGCACTGGCAAGACAATTGCCATTGATATCTATATATTAGTTTTTATTTGGGACAATTGTGAATCTAGCTATGTCATTGGCGGCAAGACTCGGCAATATCTTGGATACATGCCAGGCTGACTTGATGGAGACCATCCACTCCGCATTTGCTACGCTTGAAGTTGAAAGAGCGACCGATCATATACAGTTAAACCCTGCTCCTACGCCTTGTGAGGGACTGTGCTTTGGGACCTCAAAGACAGCTAGCTATCTCCTCTTGCAGTGAACCAGTTATCGAGAATGGGGACTACCCCCTACTGTATAGCACATTTTCACACCGGAGTGCCAAGTGGATAATAGCAAGAAGGAGTGGCGATAGTGCAATAGTAATGGGGACTGAACGTGCTTCCCTGAAAGACAGCAGGCGAAGTATATTTACAACGGGCAGCGCAGTAGCCGGACCTACAGTTCTGGATGCCACTGATGTGAAACCCCAGTTGCCTGAGCTGGTACATGAGGCACATTACGACTGTGACAGACGAAAAATTGGACCAGATACTGATGAGTACTCGGAGATTCATGCCTTGAGGGGTGGTACATACAGCTGGCCAATATGGTCAGAGAGCCTAGATGCTGACAGATAGAACATCTGGAATACCGGTGTGGGATAAGAGACTTTGCTTCACATGAAAGGGACTTCAACACCTCTTGATCCCGGGGACTGCTCACCATTTATTAGCAACAGCCTTCTAATTACGGGTACCCTTCATGAAGACAGAGATATCAGAAAACATGGACCTGTGACTCTATACGGAGCAGCTGCCTGATTGTAGTTAGATTTCTAATTAGGCATTGGGTAACGTTTGAAATGTTACAACATGTAGCTCTATTCCTACAATAAAATAGACTAAGTTGTGTTTTAGTCTGTGGTGTTGAAATGGTTAATAGTATGTAAATCTGCATTTAATTCCTGCCATGTTACCGTAGTTGTAAATTATTGTTTATTTATATGTGTTAATTACCTGTCTTAGTTTGTTTGCAATGCTCTCATCTGGTTACTAGGTTTTAATTGTACCCCCACTCCTACAGCTTTACTTTATTAGACGTTATATTCAGTCCGTATTGGTGGTAAGAGATAAGCTATTTTCTACAATCTAGCCTTTAGTCTATAGGTTTTTCATGGAGGCTGTTCCCTATATGCTTCCTCCAGAGGTGATCTTTACAGCTAAAGTTCTGTAGCCCAGCACACTATATGTATTTAATATCCCCTTTTAAGCAGCTAATTGCTTATTATTTAAATGGACAGAGGTAGACCACTACTGAGACATTCCATAATAGAGTCTTGTATTCAATATAATATGAAGCTTCTACCTTTAATGTATTACATAGCTATACATGAATGTAGGGTATGGAAATGGATATATAGATATGAGTGTATTTGAGTATGTAGATATCTGTTCCTATCTTATCCTGATATTGAAATACATATTTAGTTTATGCTAAAATTTTCTAGAGGTGAGAAATTTGTATCCTCTGTCCGGGGGTGTTGGGCCCACACCCTCATGACAGACTTACCTTATACAAGACTTCTCCACCCTTATATTACCTTATAAACTAACCACTCGACTTTACCTATGCTTTGAAGTCCGGATTATCTAGATATCATATGTTCTTACCCTGGGAAATAAGAGTATATACATTAATATCTCTTCAGGTATGGTTAATAATATGAAGCCCACCAGCCGGACTCTATGTTTAGCATGCTTTCTTGTATTTCACATGATGGGGTTATGATATAAGTGACCGGTCAAGTAATTACTCCATGACTATATTACTTATAATAAAAATAAATAATTAAATAAAATAAAAAATAGAGATATCATAATATGTCCATATCATTTATAATTAGTCCTTTATATGGATTATGCAAGGACAGAGAGGTTCATCTGATTGAGTCCAACCTGAGTTTGACATTATGTGTTGCTCTATGAAGCCATAATTGTATACCAAACCGGCCTTAAATTAAAACATTTTATATTAATTTATATTTTTTTATTTTAGCCCCCTGGCATAGTCTCACCACTTTGAGTTTCTGATGCTCCGTCCCCCCCCCCATTTCCCATTACCCACCACCCTTTATGTTTTTTGTTAAGAATTCACACTTAAGCTATACTACCTGATATTGCCCCAAATCCCTTACCCCAATTCTGTATACCTTTGTGCTTACTCCGTAAGCAGCGGAAAATACATCCTATAGAAATTTGCCTATACTTCTCATGTATTTTCCATTGTCCATCTGTATTGTAGTTCAAGGATGTTTTGACTTATATTTTTGAACAAGCTAAGACAACACTCTTGGTAGCCCAGGTACTCCAGATCTGTTGTTATGATATTACGCAGACTAAGAATATAAATTATATTCATGTTATATACTACTAGGATCCAAAAATAACATGCCTTTAATGGATATGTTATTGAATTATATTGATAATGTGATGTACCATAAGTGAATGTTTAACTATGAATATCCTATAAACAAGAAAACTGAGGTTCATTATGAAGATCCATGAGTGGTCTCACAATGTCTATGACAGTCTTCTGTAGCTTTGTTTTTTTTTTGTTTTTTTTTCTGACACTAAATTGGCTGCCCTACTTCATTTCGAAGACTGATAACTTTCAGCAAACATGTTATTTATCATATAACCCTAAGCAATGCTATACATATATGCTGCATACAACCTGTTTAATTAATATTTGATACACATGTGGACACAATTTCTATTTTTCATATACTCTGTACTGGATTGCATTGTTTGTATTGCTACTAACTGAACCTTAATAAAAATTATATTTAAAAAAATAAAAAAATTATATTAGTTTGTAATAAAAATGCCAGATTGTTGTTATGTAGGCACCCTACAACCCAATTTCACCCATGACTCCTTTTCACAGTGTGAAAATGATTATCCATAGTGTTATCTGAGGAAGATACTTGTGACAATGTGTCACTCTTTCTCACTGTGACTTGAGTAGACACTAGGGGGTAAATTTATCATGGTGCGGATAGACATGATCCGCTATAGCCAATCATGTCCGCCACACATCGATAAATGCCTATAGCATACACTGTCAGCATTTATCATTGCAGCAGCAGTTCTTGTGAACTGCTGGTACAATACCACCCCCTGCAGATACCACCCACGCGCCAATCGGCCGATAGCAGGGGGTGTCAATCAACCAGATCATATTTGATCAGGCTGATTGCTGTCCGCCACCTCAGGAGCAGTGGTCTTAGGAACGCTGCTTCTTAACTTCCGCTTCTTCATAAATCGACCCCAGAAACCATTTAGAGGACTAGTACATGGTACATGGTCTAGGAAATAAACCTTACAAGGAAATACTTTGTGAACTTAAAGGGACATTCCAGCTAAAATAGGAATCCACATAGATGCATTTCAGTTTTGAACACAAGCAGTTTTGTAATATACATGTATTAGCAAAAATGTTTCTAATAAAAGCTATAGCTATTTTAAAAGTGTA